>NW_027207601.1:0-203158 GCF_963455315.2 Globicephala melas
CAAAGCACAGTGTTTTCCCCGAAGCCTTCTTCCAGGGCTCACTGGCCTGTCGGGAGCTGGGAAGGTCAGGTAGCTTCAAGGCAGGCATGAATGCCGCCCTCAAAATGGGAAAGCAGGGCTAGTTCCAGCAGGCCCCCGTTTTCATGGGCACACTCAGCGTACATCCCTGTGGCTTCTAACGAGTCCCAAGAGACACCGGTTACCCTGCGTTTCCTTCCCTGAATCAACGTATCGAAGTAGGGAGTCCCGCATCCGGCGAACTGTCTCAACCGAGGAACGCCGTAGCTGCTCCTCTGGGCCTGGGGCTGCCTGCAGTGCCGCAGAAGGAACAGGACTTAAAGTGCAGTAAGAACCCAAGCCGCCGTCCTCTAGGAGGCACGGTGACTTCAGTCAGGAGGTCCTGGATGGAAGGCGAAGACCAGGGCTCCTCTGAGGGCAGCTCCGACTAGGGCACCGCGTAAGACCTCCGGGCCACGTGGGACGTGCCAGAACGGTGTTCACGAACGTGTGCGAGTGCGGAGGAAACTAAGCTGCTCCAAAGGAGAGAGCAGTGCGTTTCCCTACGCTCGGCCTGCACACAGGGGCTCTAAAGGGCTCCGGGCCTGGATGTTGCTTAGCAGACCCAGGTGGGCCTGGGGGGTACTCAGTGTCCCTGCCGGGAACGGGGTGCCCACGCGAGCCTCCTAGGTGTCCGGCAAACTGTGCTGCAGTTAAAGATATGCAGAGCAGAGGCCACGGCCTCATGGAAACTGCTGCATGCCTCCACTTCTGTGCGGCCAATCAGGGCCTTACCTCCAGTCACGTGTTCATGCTGGGTGCCCCTTTAGCGACACAGCATGGTAAGATGCTGACTTTCTCCTCGAGCAGAGTGACTTTAGGTACGAGGTTCTCGAAGTATTCAATGCAGAGTGTTTTCTCATGGCAGCTCACACAAGGGCCATGACAAAGACTTCCTGGGCACTTCGGACTCACCAGAAATGAGGTCCTGCGGCTGTTCGAGGACTCTGGAAATGTAGTTCTCCTCAAGGAACGTGCAGTGTGTTGCCCGTCACTCGGCACACTCAGAGGGCCTCCACCGGACAGACCAACCGGCCTCGATGTTGCTAAGCCGGCCCACAGGGTTCCGGAGGTACTCAGTGACTTTGGAGGGACAATGATGCACTCCCGAGAGGCCTAGGAGTCTTCAAAGGGGTACTTCCTTGAAAATAAAGCAGAACAGCGACTAAGAACTCATGGAAACAGCTGTATGCCTCCCTTTCTGCCCGGCTACTCGGGACCTAAAATGGAGGCAAGTTCCCACGTTGAGTATCCTTTTAGCTCTAGAGCTTGTCAGGCAGACCACCGCCGCGGCCACGGAGGCACCTGGTTTAGACGGAACAAACTCATTTTTTTCCAAGAAGCATTCCTACAGGGTTTAACAGGCCTGTCAACAGCAGGGAACGTCATGCAGCTTCAAGGCAGCATGAATGCAGCCTTCAAAATGGGAAAGCAAGGGTAGTTCCAGCAGGCCCCCGTTTCCATGGGCACCCTCAGCATACACCCCTGTGGTTTCTAACAAGTCCAAAGAGACACAGGTTACCCTGTGTTTCCTCTCCTGAATCAACTTCTCGAAGTAGGGTGTTCTGCATCAAGCGAACTGCCTCAACCAAGGAACACCGTAGCTGCTCCTCTGGGCCTGTAGCTATTCAAAAGCCTGCAGTGCCACAGGAAGAAGAGGACTTAAATTGCAGTAGGAACACAAGCCGACTTTCTCTAGGAGGCATGGTGACTTCAGGCAGGATGTCCCAGATGGAATGCGAAGCCGAGGGTTTCTCTGAGTGCAGCTCGGACTAGGGCAATGCGTAAGACTTCGACGCCATGTGGGATGTGCTAGAACAGTGCTCCTGAGCGTGTGCAAGTGCTGGTGAAATTAAGCTGCTCCAAAAAGGAGTGTGGTGCATTTCCCTATGCTCGGCATACACAGAGGAGCTCTAAAGGGCTACGGGCCTGGATGTTGCTTAGCAGACCCAAGGTGGGCCTGGGGGTACTCAGTGTTCCCGTCGGGAACAGGGTGCCCACGCTAGCTTCCAAGGTGTCCAGAAAACGGTGCTGCAGTTAAAGATATGCAAAGCAGAGGCCACCGCCTCATGGAAACTGCAGCACACCGCTGCTTCTGCGTGGCCAATCGGGGCCTAACTTCCAGGCATGTGCTCATGCCAGGTGTGCCGGTAGCGACACAGCATGCTAAGAGGCTGAGTTTATCCTCGGATAGAGTGACTACAGGTACGAGGTCCTCCAAGTATTCAAAGCACAGTGTTTTCTCATGGCAGCTCACACAAGGGCCATGACGAAGTCTTCCTGGGCACTTCGGACTCACCAGCAATGTTGTCCTGAGGCCATTCGAGGACTCTGGAAATGTAGGTCTCCTCAAGGAAGGTACAGGGTGTTGCCCATCACTGGAAACGCACAGAGGGCCTCCGAGGGATCAACCGATGGGCCTTGAAGTTGCTCAGCCGGCCCAGGTTGAGCTAGCCGGAGGTAGTCAGTGAAATTGGAGGGAAAATGATGCATACCCGAGAGGCCTAGGAGTACTCAAAAGTCTACTTCCTGTAAATTAAAGCACATAAGCCACTAAGAACTCATGGAAACAGCTACATGCCTCCCTTTCTGCACGGCTACTCAGGGCCTAACCTGGAGGCAAGTTCTCACGTTGGGATTCCCTTTAGCTCTAGAGCTTGTCAGGCGGACCACCACCGCGGCCATGGAAGCACCTGGTTCAGACAGAGCAAACTCATAATTTTCCCCGCAGCCTTCTTACAGGGTTTCCAGGCCTGTCAGGAGCAGGGAATGTCAAGTAGCTGCAAGGCAGCGTGAATGCGGCCTTCAAAGGGGGAAAGCAAGTCTATTTCCAGCAGGCCCCCGTTTCCATGGGCACCCTCAGCATACACCCCTGTGGTATCTAACAAGTCCAAAGAGACACAGGTTACCCTGTGTTTCCTACCCTGAATCAACTTCTCGAAGTAGGGAGTTCTGCATCAAGCGAACTGCCTCAACCAAGGAACGGCGTAGCTGCTCCTCTGGGCCTGTGGCTATTCAAAAGCCTGCAGCGCCACAGGAAGAAGAGGACTTAAATTGCAGTAAGAACGCAAGCCAACTTTCTCGAGGAGGCACGGTGACTTCAGGCAGGAGGTCCCAGACGGAATGCGACGCCGAGGGTTTCTCTGAGTGCAGCTCGGACTAGGGCATTGCGTAAGACTTGGACGCCATGTGGGATGTGCTAGAACAGTGTTCCTGAGCGTGTGCGAGTGCTGGGGAAATTAGGCTGCTCCAAAAGAGAGTGCGGTGCGTTTCCCTACGCTCGGCATACACAGGGGGGCTCTAAAGGGCTCCGGGCCTGGATGTTGCTTAGCAGACCCAGGTGGGCCTGGGGGTACTCAGTGTCCCTGCCGGAAACAGGGTGCCCACGTGAGCCTCCTAGGTGTCCGGCAAACTGTGCTGCAGTTAAAGATAACCAGAGCAGAGGCCACCGCCTCATGGAAACTGCAGCACGCCTCCGCTTCTGCGCGGCCAATCAGAGCCTTACTTCCAGGCATGTGTTCATGCTGGGAGTGCCGGTAGCAACACAGCATGCTAAGAGGCTGAGTTTCTCCACGGGTAGAGTGACTACAGGTCCGAGGTCCTCAAAGTATTCAAAGCACAGTGTTTTCCCCGAAGCCTTCTTCCAGGGCTCACTGGCCTGTCGGGAGCTGGGAAGGTCAGGTAGCTTCAAGGCAGGCATGAATGCCGCCCTCAAAATGGGAAAGCAGGGCTAGTTCCAGCAGGCCCCCGTTTTCATGGGCACACTCAGCGTACATCCCTGTGGCTTCTAACGAGTCCCAAGAGACACCGGTTACCCTGCGTTTCCTTCCCTGAATCAACGTATCGAAGTAGGGAGTCCCGCATCCGGCGAACTGTCTCAACCGAGGAACGCCGTAGCTGCTCCTCTGGGCCTGGGGCTGCCTGCAGTGCCGCAGAAGGAACAGGACTTAAAGTGCAGTAAGAACCCAAGCCGCCGTCCTCTAGGAGGCACGGTGACTTCAGTCAGGAGGTCCTGGATGGAACGCGAAGACCAGGGCTCCTCTGAGGGCAGCTCCGACTAGGGCACCGCGTAAGACCTCCGGGCCACGTGGGACGTGCCAGAACGGTGTTCACGAACGTGTGCGAGTGCGGAGGAAACTAAGCTGCTCCAAAGGAGAGAGCAGTGCGTTTCCCTACGCTCGGCCTGCACACAGGGGCTCTAAAGGGCTCCGGGCCTGGATGTTGCTTAGCAGACCCAGGTGGGCCTGGGGGGTACTCAGTGTCCCTGCCGGGAACGGGGTGCCCACGCGAGCCTCCTAGGTGTCCGGCAAACTGTGCTGCAGTTAAAGATATGCAGAGCAGAGGCCACGGCCTCATGGAAACTGCTGCATGCCTCCACTTCTGTGCGGCCAATCAGGGCCTTACCTCCAGTCACGTGTTCATGCTGGGTGCCCCTTTAGCGACACAGCATGGTAAGATGCTGACTTTCTCCTCGAGCAGAGTGACTTTAGGTAC
Source organism: Globicephala melas (assembly GCF_963455315.2). Classification (NCBI taxonomy): domain Eukaryota; kingdom Metazoa; phylum Chordata; class Mammalia; order Artiodactyla; family Delphinidae; genus Globicephala; species Globicephala melas. The sequence continues at coordinate 4,552 of NW_027207601.1, forward strand.
GAGGTTCTCGAAGTATTCAATGCAGAGTGTTTTCTCATGGCAGCTCACACAAGGGCCATGACAAAGACTTCCTGGGCACTTCGGACTCACCAGAAATGAGGTCCTGCGGCTGTTCGAGGACTCTGGAAATGTAGTTCTCCTCAAGGAACGTGCAGTGTGTTGCCCGTCACTCGGCACACTCAGAGGGCCTCCACCGGACAGACCAACCGGCCTCGATGTTGCTAAGCCGGCCCACAGGGTTCCGGAGGTACTCAGTGACTTTGGAGGGACAATGATGCACTCCCGAGAGGCCTAGGAGTCTTCAAAGGGGTACTTCCTTGAAAATAAAGCAGAACAGCGACTAAGAACTCATGGAAACAGCTGTATGCCTCCCTTTCTGCCCGGCTACTCGGGACCTAAAATGGAGGCAAGTTCCCACGTTGAGTATCCTTTTAGCTCTAGAGCTTGTCAGGCAGACCACCGCCGCGGCCACGGAGGCACCTGGTTTAGACGGAACAAACTCATTTTTTTCCAAGAAGCATTCCTACAGGGTTTAACAGGCCTGTCAACAGCAGGGAACGTCATGCAGCTTCAAGGCAGCATGAATGCAGCCTTCAAAATGGGAAAGCAAGGGTAGTTCCAGCAGGCCCCCGTTTCCATGGGCACCCTCAGCATACACCCCTGTGGTTTCTAACAAGTCCAAAGAGACACAGGTTACCCTGTGTTTCCTCTCCTGAATCAACTTCTCGAAGTAGGGTGTTCTGCATCAAGCGAACTGCCTCAACCAAGGAACACCGTAGCTGCTCCTCTGGGCCTGTAGCTATTCAAAAGCCTGCAGTGCCACAGGAAGAAGAGGACTTAAATTGCAGTAGGAACACAAGCCGACTTTCTCTAGGAGGCATGGTGACTTCAGGCAGGATGTCCCAGATGGAATGCGAAGCCGAGGGTTTCTCTGAGTGCAGCTCGGACTAGGGCAATGCGTAAGACTTCGACGCCATGTGGGATGTGCTAGAACAGTGCTCCTGAGCGTGTGCAAGTGCTGGTGAAATTAAGCTGCTCCAAAAAGGAGTGTGGTGCATTTCCCTATGCTCGGCATACACAGAGGAGCTCTAAAGGGCTACGGGCCTGGATGTTGCTTAGCAGACCCAAGGTGGGCCTGGGGGTACTCAGTGTTCCCGTCGGGAACAGGGTGCCCACGCTAGCTTCCAAGGTGTCCAGAAAACGGTGCTGCAGTTAAAGATATGCAAAGCAGAGGCCACCGCCTCATGGAAACTGCAGCACACCGCTGCTTCTGCGTGGCCAATCGGGGCCTAACTTCCAGGCATGTGCTCATGCCAGGTGTGCCGGTAGCGACACAGCATGCTAAGAGGCTGAGTTTATCCTCGGATAGAGTGACTACAGGTACGAGGTCCTCCAAGTATTCAAAGCACAGTGTTTTCTCATGGCAGCTCACACAAGGGCCATGACGAAGTCTTCCTGGGCACTTCGGACTCACCAGCAATGTTGTCCTGAGGCCATTCGAGGACTCTGGAAATGTAGGTCTCCTCAAGGAAGGTACAGGGTGTTGCCCATCACTGGAAACGCACAGAGGGCCTCCGAGGGATCAACCGATGGGCCTTGAAGTTGCTCAGCCGGCCCAGGTTGAGCTAGCCGGAGGTAGTCAGTGAAATTGGAGGGAAAATGATGCATACCCGAGAGGCCTAGGAGTACTCAAAAGTCTACTTCCTGTAAATTAAAGCACATAAGCCACTAAGAACTCATGGAAACAGCTACATGCCTCCTTTTCTGCACGGCTACTCAGGGCCTAACCTGGAGGCAAGTTCTCACGTTGGGATTCCCTTTAGCTCTAGAGCTTGTCAGGCGGACCACCACCGCGGCCATGGAAGCACCTGGTTCAGACAGAGCAAACTCATAATTTTCCCCGCAGCCTTCTTACAGGGTTTCCAGGCCTGTCAGGAGCAGGGAATGTCAAGTAGCTGCAAGGCAGCGTGAATGCGGCCTTCAAAGGGGGAAAGCAAGTCTATTTCCAGCAGGCCCCCGTTTCCATGGGCACCCTCAGCATACACCCCTGTGGTATCTAACAAGTCCAAAGAGACACAGGTTACCCTGTGTTTCCTACCCTGAATCAACTTCTCGAAGTAGGGAGTTCTGCATCAAGCGAACTGCCTCAACCAAGGAACGGCGTAGCTGCTCCTCTGGGCCTGTGGCTATTCAAAAGCCTGCAGCGCCACAGGAAGAAGAGGACTTAAATTGCAGTAAGAACGCAAGCCAACTTTCTCGAGGAGGCACGGTGACTTCAGGCAGGAGGTCCCAGACGGAATGCGACGCCGAGGGTTTCTCTGAGTGCAGCTCGGACTAGGGCATTGCGTAAGACTTGGACGCCATGTGGGATGTGCTAGAACAGTGTTCCTGAGCGTGTGCGAGTGCTGGGGAAATTAGGCTGCTCCAAAAGAGAGTGCGGTGCGTTTCCCTACGCTCGGCATACACAGAGGGGCTCTAAAGGGCTCCGGGCCTGGATGTTGCTTAGCAGACCCAGGTGGGCCTGGGGGTACTCAGTGTCCCTGCCGGAAACAGGGTGCCCACGTGAGCCTCCTAGGTGTCCGGCAAACTGTGCTGCAGTTAAAGATAACCAGAGCAGAGGCCACCGCCTCATGGAAACTGCAGCACGCCTCCGCTTCTGCGCGGCCAATCAGAGCCTTACTTCCAGGCATGTGTTCATGCTGGGAGTGCCGGTAGCAACACAGCATGCTAAGAGGCTGAGTTTCTCCACGGGTAGAGTGACTACAGGTCCGAGGTCCTCAAAGTATTCAAAGCACAGTGTTTTCCCCGAAGCCTTCTTCCAGGGCTCACTGGCCTGTCGGGAGCTGGGAAGGTCAGGTAGCTTCAAGGCAGGCATGAATGCCGCCCTCAAAATGGGAAAGCAGGGCTAGTTCCAGCAGGCCCCCGTTTTCATGGGCACACTCAGCGTACATCCCTGTGGCTTCTAACGAGTCCCAAGAGACACCGGTTACCCTGCGTTTCCTTCCCTGAATCAACGTATCGAAGTAGGGAGTCCCGCATCCGGCGAACTGTCTCAACCGAGGAACGCCGTAGCTGCTCCTCTGGGCCTGGGGCTGCCTGCAGTGCCGCAGAAGGAACAGGACTTAAAGTGCAGTAAGAACCCAAGCCGCCGTCCTCTAGGAGGCACGGTGACTTCAGTCAGGAGGTCCTGGATGGAACGCGAAGACCAGGGCTCCTCTGAGGGCAGCTCCGACTAGGGCACCGCGTAAGACCTCCGGGCCACGTGGGACGTGCCAGAACGGTGTTCACGAACGTGTGCGAGTGCGGAGGAAACTAAGCTGCTCCAAAGGAGAGAGCAGTGCGTTTCCCTACGCTCGGCCTGCTCACAGGGGGCTCTGAAGGGCTACGGGCCTGGATGTTGCTTAGCAGACCCAGGTGCACCTGCGGGTACTCAGTGATCCTGCCGGGAGCAGGGTGCCCCAGCTAGCCTCCCAGGTGTCCAGAAAGCTGTGCTGCCGTTAAAGGCATGCAGAGCAGAGGCCACCGCCTCCTGGAAGCTGCAACACACCTCCGCTTCTGCACGGCGAATCAGGGCCTTCCTTCCAGGCATGGGTTCATGCTGGGTGTGCCGGTAGTGACACAGCATGCTAAGATGCTGACTTTCTCCTCGAGCAGAGTGACTTCAGGTTCGAGGGCGGGCCTCGCAGTGTTCCAAGCACAGTGTTCTCTCATGGCAGCTCACACAAGGGCCATGACAGAGTCTTCCTGGGCACTTCGCACTCACTAGCCATGTTGTCCCGAGGGCGTTCGAGGGCTCTGGAGATGTAGCGCTCCTCAAGGAACGCGCAGTGTGTTGCTGCCCAGCACTCGGCAGGCACAGAGGTCCTCCGGGGTATCAACCAATGGACCTCGACGTTGCTCCGCCGGCCCACAGGTGTCTGGAGGCACTCAGTGACCTCGGAGGGAAAACGATGCACACCCGTGGGGCCTAGGAGTCCCCGGACGCGTACTTCCTTTAAAATAAAGCACATAAGCGACTGAGAACTTGTGGAAACAGCTGCATGCCTCCCTTTCTGCACGGCTACTCAGGGCCTAACCTGGAGGCGAGTTCTCACGTCGCGGTTCCCTTTCGCTCTAGAGCCTGTCATGCGGACCGCCGCCGCGGCCACGGAAGCCCCTGGTTTAGAGAGAGCAAACTCACAATTTTCCCCGAAGCATTCTTCCAGGGCTCACTGGCCTGTCGGGAGCCGGGAATGTCAGGTAGCTTCAAGGCAGGCATGAATGCCGCCCTCAAAATGGGAAAGCAGGGCTTGTTCCAGCAGGCCCCCGTTTTCATGGGCACACTCAGCGTACATCCCTGTGGCTTCTAACGAGTCCCAAGAGACACCGGTTACCCTGCGTTTCCTTCCCTGAATCAACTTATCGAAGTAGGGAGTCCCGCATCCGGCGAACTGTCTCAACCGAGGAACGCCGTAGCTGCTCCTCTGGGCCTGGGGCTGCCTGCAGTGCCGCAGAAGGAACAGGACTTAAAGTGCAGTAAGAACCCAAGCCGCCGTCCTCTAGGAGGCACGGTGACTTCAGTCAGGAGGTCCTGGATGGAACGCGAAGACGAGGGCTCCTCAGAGGGCAGCTCCGACTAGGGCACCGCGTAAGACCTCCGCGCCACGTGGGACGTGCCAGAACGGCGTTCGCGAACGTGTGCGAGTGCCGAGGAAACTAAGCTGCTCCGAAGGAGAGGGCAGTGCGTTTCCCTACACTCGGCCTGCACACAGGGGGCTCTGAAGGGCTACGGGCCTGGATGTTGCTTAGCAGACCCAGGTGCACCTGGGGGTACTCAGTGTTCCTGCCGGGAGCAGGGTGCCCCGGCTAGCCTCCCAGGTGTCCAGAAAGCTGTGCTGCCGTTAAAGGCATGCAGAGCAGAGGCCACCGCCTCCTGGAAGCTGCAGCACACCTCCGCTTCTGCACGGCGAATCAGGGCCTTCCTTCCAGGCATGGGTTCATGCTGGGTGTGCCGGTAGTGACACAGCATGCTAAGATGCTGACTTTCTCCTCGAGCAGAGTGACTTCAGGTGCGAGGGCGGGCCTCGCAGTGTTCCAAGCACAGTGTTCTCTCACTGCAGCTCACACAAGGGCCATGAGAGAGTCTTCCTGGGCACTGCGCACTCACCAGCCATGTTGTCCCGAGGGCGTTCGAGGGCTCTGGAGATGTAGCGCTCCTCAAGGAACACGCAGTGTGTTGCTGCCCAGCACTCGGCAGGCACAGAAGTCCTCCGGGGAATCAACCAATGGACCTCGACGTTGCTCCGCCGGACCACAGGTGTCTGGAGGCACTCAGTGACCTCGGAGGGAAAACGATGCACACCCGTGGGGCCTAGGAGTCCCCGGACGCGTACTTCCTTTAAAATAAAGCACATAAGCGACTGAGAACTTCTGGAAACAGCTGCATGCCTCCCTTTCTGCACGGCTACTCAGGGCCTAACCTGGAGGCGAGTTCTCACATCGCGGTTCCCTTTCGCTCTAGAGCCTGTCATGCGGACCGCCGCCGCGGCCACGGAAGCCCCTGGTTTAGAGAGAGCAAAGTCACAATTTTCCCCGAAGCATTCTTCCAGGGCTCACTGGCCTGTCGGGAGCCGGGAATGTCAGGTAGCTTCAAGGCAGGCATGAATGCCGCCCTCAAAATGGGAAAGCAGGGCTTGTTCCAGCAGGCCCCCGTTTTCATGGGCACACTCAGCGTACATCCCTGTGGCTTCTAACGAGTCCCAAGAGACACCGGTTACCCTGCGTTTCCTTCCCTGAATCAACTTATCGAAGTAGGGAGTCCCGCATCCGGCGAACTGTCTCAACCGAGGAACGCCGTAGCTGCTCCTCTGGGCCTGGGGCTGCCTGCAGTGCCGCAGAAGGAACAGGACTTGAAGTGCAGTAAGAACCCAAGCCGCCGTCCTCTAGGAGGCACGGTGACTTCAGTCAGGAGGTCCTGGATGGAACGCGAAGACGAGGGCTCCTCTGAGGGCAGCTCGGACTAGGGCACCGCGTAAGACCTCCGCGCCACGTGGGACGTGCCAGAACGGCGTTCGCGAACGTGTGCGAGTGCCGAGGAAACTAAGCTGCTCCGAAGGAGAGGGCAGTGCGTTTCCCTACACTCGGCCTGCACACAGGGGGCTCTGAAGGGCTACGGGCCTGGATGTTGCTTAGCAGACCCAGGTGCACCTGGGGGTACTCAGTGTTCCTGCCGGGAGCAGGGTGCCCCGGCTAGCCTCCCAGGTGTCCAGAAAGCTGTGCTGCCGTTAAAGGCATGCAGAGCAGAGGCCACCGCCTCCTGGAAGCTGCAGCACACCTCCGCTTCTGCACGGCGAATCAGGGCCTTCCTTCCAGGCATGGGTTCATGCTGGGTGTGCCGGTAGCGACACAGCATGCTAAGATGATGACTTTCTCCTCGAGCAGAGTGACTTCAGGTGCGAGGGCGGGCCTCGCAGTGTTCCAAGCACAGTGTTCTCTCATGGCAGCTCACACAAGGGCCATGACAGAGTCTTCCTGGGCACTTCGCACTCACCAGCCATGTTGTCCCGAGGGCGTTCGAGGGCTCTGGAGATGTAGCGCTCCTCAAGGAACGCGCAGTGTGTTGCTGCCCAGCACTCGGCAGGCACAGAGGTCCTCCGGGGGATCAACCAATGGAGCTCGACGTTGCTCCGCCGGCCCACAGGTGTCTGGAGGCACTCAGTGACCTCGGAGGGAAAACGATGCACACCCGTGGGGCCTAGGAGTCCCCGGACGCGTACTTCCTTTAAAATAAAGCACATAAGCGACTGAGAACTTCAGGAAACAGCTGCATGCCTTCATTTCTGCACGGCTACTCAGGGCCTAACCTGGAGGCGAGTTCTCACGGTCGGTTCCCTTTCGCTCTAGAGCCTGTCATGCGGACCGCCGCCGCGGCCACGGAAGCCCCTGGTTTAGAGAGAGCAAACTCACAATTTTCCCCGAAGCATTCTTCCAGGGCTCACTGGCCTGTCGGGAGCCGGGAATGTCAGGTAGCTTCAAGGCAGGCATGAATGCCGCCCTCAAAATGGGAAAGCAGGGCTTGTTCCAGCAGGCCCCCGTTTTCATGGGCACACTCAGCGTACATCCCTGTGGCTTCTAACGAGTCCCAAGAGACACCGGTTACCCTGCGTTTCCTTCCCTGAATCAACTTATCGAAGTAGGGAGTCCCGCATCCGGCGAACTGTCTCAACCGAGGAACGCCGTAGCTGCTCCTCTGGGCCTGGGGCTGCCTGCAGTGCCGCAGAAGGAACAGGACTTGAAGTGCAGTAAGATCCCAAGCCGCCGTCCTCTAGGAGGCACGGTGACTTCAGTCAGGAGGTCCTGGATGGAACGCGAAGACGAGGGCTCCTCTGAGGGCAGCTCCGACTAGGGCACCGCGTAAAACCTCCGCGCCACGTGGGACGTGCCAGAACGGCGTTCGCGAACGTGTGCGAGTGCCGAGGAAACTAAGCTGCTCCGAAGGAGAGGGCAGTGCGTTTCCCTACACTCGGCCTGCACACAGGGGGCTCTGAAGGGCTTCGGGCCTGGATGTTGCTTAGCAGACCCAGGTGCACCTGGGGGTACTCAGTGTTCCTGCCGGGAGCAGGGTGCCCCGGCTAGCCTCCCAGGTGTCCAGAAAGCTGTGCTGCCGTTAAAGGCATGCAGAGCAGAGGCCACCGCCTCCTGGAAGCTGCAGCACGCCTCCTCTTCTGCACGGCGAATCAGGGCCTTCCTTCCAGGCATGGGTTCATGCTGGCTGTGCCGGTAGCGACACAGCGTGCTAAGATGCTGACTTTCTCCTCGAGCAGAGTGACTTCGGGTACGAGGGTGGGTCTCGCAGTGTTCCAAGCACAGTGTTCTCTCATGGCAGCTCACACAAGGGCCATGACAGAGTCTTCCTGGGCACTTCGCACTCACCAGCCATGTTGTCCCGAGGGCGTTCGAGGGCTCTGGAGATGTAGCGCTCCTCAAGGAACGCGCAGTGTGTTGCTGCCCAGCACTCGGCAGGCACAGAGGTCCTCCGGGGGATCAACCAATGGACCTCGACTTTGCTCCGCCGGCCCACAGGTGTCTGGAGGCACTCAGTGACCTCGGAGGGAAAACGATGCACACCCATGGGGCCTAGGAGAACCCGGACGCGTACTTCCTTTAAAATAAAGCACATAAGCGACTGAGAACTTATGGAAACAGCTGCATGCCTTCATTTCTGCACGGCTACTCAGGGCCTAACCTGGAGGCGAGTTCTCACGTCGCGGTTCCCTTTCGCTCTAGAGCCTGTCATGCGGACCGCCGCCGCGGCCACGGAAGCCCCTGGTTTAGAGAGAGCAAACTCATAATTTTCCCCGAAGCATTCTTCCAGGGCTCACTGGCCTGTCGGGAGCCGGGAATGTCAGGTAGCTTCAAGGCAGACATGAATGCCGCCCTCAAAATGGGAAAGCAGGGCTTGTTCCAGCAGGCCCCCGTTTTCATGGGCACACTCAGCGTACATCCCTGTGGCTTCTAACGAGTCCCAAGAGACACCGGTTACCCTGCGTTTCCTTCCCTGAATCAACTTATCGAAGTAGGGAGTCCCGCATCCGGCGAACTGTCTCAACCGAGGAACGCCGTAGCTGCTCCTCTGGGCCTGGGGCTGCCTGCAGTGCCGCAGAAGGAACAGGACTTAAAGTGCAGTAAGAACCCAAGCCGCCGTCCTCTAGGAGGCACGGTGACTTCAGTCAGGAGGTACTGGATGGAACGCGAAGACGAGGGCTCCTCAGAGGGCAGCTCCGACTAGGGCACCGCGTAAGACCTCCGCGCCACGTGGGACGTGCCAGAACGGCGTTCGCGAACGTGTGCGAGTGCCGAGGAAACTAAGCTGCTCCGAAGGAGAGGGCAGTGCGTTTCCCTACACTCGGCCTGCACACAGGGGGCTCTGAAGGGCTACGGGCCTGGATGTTGCTTAGCAGACCCAGGTGCACCTGGGGGTACTCAGTGTTCCTGCCGGGAGCAGGGTGCCCCGGCTAGCCTCCCAGGTGTCCAGAAAGCTGTGCTGCCGTTAAAGGCATGCAGAGCAGAGGCCACCGCCTCCTGGAAGCTGCAGCACGCCTCCGCTTCTGCACGGCGAATCAGGGCCTTCCTTCCAGGCATGGGTTCATGCTGGGTGTGCTGGTAGCGACACAGCATGCTAAGATGCTGACTTTCTCCTCGAGCAGAGTGACTTCAGGTGCGAGGGCGGGCCTCGCAGTGTTCCAAGCACAGTGTTCTCTCATGGCAGCTCACACAAGGGCCATGACAGAGTCTTCCTGGGCACTTCGCACTCACCAGCCATGTTGTCCCGAGGGCGTTCGAGGGCTCTGGAGATGTAGCGCTCCTCAAGGAACGCGCAGTGTGTTGCTGCCCAGCACTCGGCAGGCACAGAGGTCCTCCGGGGGATCAACCAATGGAGCTCGACGTTGCTCCGCCGGCCCACAGGTGTCTGGAGGCACTCAGTGACCTCGGAGGGAAAACGATGCACACCCGTGGGGCCTAGGAGTCCCCGGACGCGTACTTCCTTTAAAATAAAGCACATAAGCGACTGAGAACTTCAGGAAACAGCTGCATGCCTTCATTTCTGCACGGCTACTCAGGGCCTAACCTGGAGGCGAGTTCTCACGGTCGGTTCCCTTTCGCTCTAGAGCCTGTCATGCGGACCGCCGCCGCGGCCACGGAAGCCCCTGGTTTAGAGAGAGCAAACTCACAATTTTCCCCGAAGCATTCTTCCAGGGCTCACTGGCCTGTCGGGAGCCGGGAATGTCAGGTAGCTTCAAGGCAGGCATGAATGCCGCCCTCAAAATGGGAAAGCAGGGCTTGTTCCAGCAGGCCCCCGTTTTCATGGGCACACTCAGCGTACATCCCTGTGGCTTCTAACGAGTCCCAAGAGACACCGGTTACCCTGCGTTTCCTTCCCTGAATCAACTTATCGAAGTAGGGAGTCCCGCATCCGGCGAACTGTCTCAACCGAGGAACGCCGTAGCTGCTCCTCTGGGCCTGGGGCTGCCTGCAGTGCCGCAGAAGGAACAGGACTTGAAGTGCAGTAAGATCCCAAGCCGCCGTCCTCTAGGAGGCACGGTGACTTCAGTCAGGAGGTCCTGGATGGAACGCGAAGACGAGGGCTCCTCTGAGGGCAGCTCCGACTAGGGCACCGCGTAAAACCTCCGCGCCACGTGGGACGTGCCAGAACGGCGTTCGCGAACGTGTGCGAGTGCCGAGGAAACTAAGCTGCTCCGAAGGAGAGGGCAGTGCGTTTCCCTACACTCGGCCTGCACACAGGGGGCTCTGAAGGGCTTCGGGCCTGGATGTTGCTTAGCAGACCCAGGTGCACCTGGGGGTACTCAGTGTTCCTGCCGGGAGCAGGGTGCCCCGGCTAGCCTCCCAGGTGTCCAGAAAGCTGTGCTGCCGTTAAAGGCATGCAGAGCAGAGGCCACCGCCTCCTGGAAGCTGCAGCACGCCTCCTCTTCTGCACGGCGAATCAGGGCCTTCCTTCCAGGCATGGGTTCATGCTGGCTGTGCCGGTAGCGACACAGCGTGCTAAGATGCTGACTTTCTCCTCGAGCAGAGTGACTTCGGGTACGAGGGTGGGTCTCGCAGTGTTCCAAGCACAGTGTTCTCTCATGGCAGCTCACACAAGGGCCATGACAGAGTCTTCCTGGGCACTTCGCACTCACCAGCCATGTTGTCCCGAGGGCGTTCGAGGGCTCTGGAGATGTAGCGCTCCTCAAGGAACGCGCAGTGTGTTGCTGCCCAGCACTCGGCAGGCACAGAGGTCCTCCGGGGGATCAACCAATGGACCTCGACTTTGCTCCGCCGGCCCACAGGTGTCTGGAGGCACTCAGTGACCTCGGAGGGAAAACGATGCACACCCATGGGGCCTAGGAGAACCCGGACGCGTACTTCCTTTAAAATAAAGCACATAAGCGACTGAGAACTTATGGAAACAGCTGCATGCCTTCATTTCTGCACGGCTACTCAGGGCCTAACCTGGAGGCGAGTTCTCACGTCGCGGTTCCCTTTCGCTCTAGAGCCTGTCATGCGGACCGCCGCCGCGGCCACGGAAGCCCCTGGTTTAGAGAGAGCAAACTCATAATTTTCCCCGAAGCATTCTTCCAGGGCTCACTGGCCTGTCGGGAGCCGGGAATGTCAGGTAGCTTCAAGGCAGACATGAATGCCGCCCTCAAAATGGGAAAGCAGGGCTTGTTCCAGCAGGCCCCCGTTTTCATGGGCACACTCAGCGTACATCCCTGTGGCTTCTAACGAGTCCCAAGAGACACCGGTTACCCTGCGTTTCCTTCCCTGAATCAACTTATCGAAGTAGGGAGTCCCGCATCCGGCGAACTGTCTCAACCGAGGAACGCCGTAGCTGCTCCTCTGGGCCTGGGGCTGCCTGCAGTGCCGCAGAAGGAACAGGACTTAAAGTGCAGTAAGAACCCAAGCCGCCGTCCTCTAGGAGGCACGGTGACTTCAGTCAGGAGGTACTGGATGGAACGCGAAGACGAGGGCTCCTCAGAGGGCAGCTCCGACTAGGGCACCGCGTAAGACCTCCGCGCCACGTGGGACGTGCCAGAACGGCGTTCGCGAACGTGTGCGAGTGCCGAGGAAACTAAGCTGCTCCGAAGGAGAGGGCAGTGCGTTTCCCTACACTCGGCCTGCACACAGGGGGCTCTGAAGGGCTACGGGCCTGGATGTTGCTTAGCAGACCCAGGTGCACCTGGGGGTACTCAGTGTTCCTGCCGGGAGCAGGGTGCCCCGGCTAGCCTCCCAGGTGTCCAGAAAGCTGTGCTGCCGTTAAAGGCATGCAGAGCAGAGGCCACCGCCTCCTGGAAGCTGCAGCACGCCTCCGCTTCTGCACGGCGAATCAGGGCCTTCCTTCCAGGCATGGGTTCATGCTGGGTGTGCTGGTAGCGACACAGCATGCTAAGATGCTGACTTTCTCCTCGAGCAGAGTGACTTCAGGTGCGAGGGCGGGCCTCGCAGTGTTCCAAGCACAGTGTTCTCTCATGGCAGCTCACACAAGGGCCATGACAGAGTCTTCCTGGGCACTTCGCACTCACCAGCCATGTTGTCCCGAGGGCGTTCGAGGGCTCTGGAGATGTAGCGCTCCTCAAGGAACGCGCAGTGTGTTGCTGCCCAGCACTCGGCAGGCACAGAGGTCCTCCGGGGGATCAACCAATGGACCTCGACGTTGCTCCGCCGGCCCACAGGTGTCTGGAGGCACTCAGTGACCTCGGAGGGAAAACGATGCACACCCGTGGGGCCTAGGAGTCCCCGGACGCGTACTTCCTTTAAAATAAAGCACATAAGCGACTGAGAACTTGTGGAAACAGCTGCATGCCTCCCTTTCTGCACGGCTACTCAGGGCCTAACCTGGAGGCGAGTTCTCACGTCGCGGTTCCCTTTCGCTCTAGAGCCTGTCATGCAGACCGCCGCCGCGGCCACGGAAGCCCCTGGTTTAGAGAGAGCAAACTCACAATTTTCCCCGAAGCATTCTTCCAGGGCTCACTGGCCTGTCGGGAGCCGGGAATGTCAGGTAGCTTCAAGGCAGGCATGAATGCCGCCCTCAAAATGGGAAAGCAGGGCTTGTTCCAGCAGGCCCCCGTTTTCATGGGCACACTCAGCGTACATCCCTGTGGCTTCTAACGAGTCCCAAGAGACACCGGTTACCCTGCGTTTCCTTCCCTGAATCAACTTATCGAAGTAGGGAGTCCCGCATCCGGCGAACTGTCTCAACCGAGGAACGCCGTAGCTGCTCCTCTGGGCCTGGGGCTGCCTGCAGTGCCGCAGAAGGAACAGGACTTAAAGTGCAGTAAGAACCCAAGCCGCCGTCCTCTAGGAGGCACGGTGAGTTCAGTCAGGAGGTCCTGGATGGAACGCGAAGACGAGGGCTCCTCAGAGGGCAGCTCCGACTAGGGCACCGCGTAAGACTTCCGCCCCACGTGGGACGTGCCAGAACGGCGTTCGCGAACGTGTGCGAGTGCCGAGGAAACTAAGCTGCTCCGAAGGAGAGGGCAGTGCGTTTCCCTACACTCGGCCTGCACACAGGGGGCTCTGAAGGGCTACGGGCCTGGATGTTGCTTAGCAGACCCAGGTGCACCTGGGGGTACTCAGTGTTCCTGCCGGGAGCAGGGTGCCCCGGCTAGCCTCCCAGGTGTCCAGAAAGCTGTGCTGCCGTTAAAGGCATGCAGAGCAGAGGCCACCGCCTCCTGGAATCTGCAGCACACCTCCGCTTCTGCACGGCGAATCAGGGCCTTCCTTCCAGGCATGGGTTCATGCTGGCTGTGCCGGTAGCAACACAGCATGCTAAGATGCTGACTTTCTCCTCGAGCAGAGTGACTTCAGGTGCGAGGGCGGGCCTCGCAGTGTTCCAAGCACAGTGTTCTATCATGGCAGCTCACACAAGGGCCATGACAGAGTCTTCCTGGGCACTTCGCACTCACCAGCCATGTTGTCCCGAGGGCGTTCGAGGGCTCTGGAGATGTAGCGCTCCTCAAGGAACGCGCAGTGTGTTGCTGCCCAGCACTCGGCAGGCACAGAGGTCCTCGGGGGATCAACCAATGGACCTCGACTTTGCTCCGCCGGCCCACAGGTGTCTGGAGGCACTCAATGACCTCGGAGGGAAAACGATGCACACCCATGGGGCCTAGGACTACCCGGACGCGTACTTCCTTTAAAATAAAGCACATAAGCGACTGAGAACTTGTGGAAACAGCTGCATGCCTTCATTTCTGCACGGCTACTCAGGGCCTAACCTGGAGGCGAGTTCTCACGTCGCGGTTCCCTTTCGCTCTAGAGCCTGTCATGCGGACCGCCGCCGCGGCCACGGAAGCCCCTGGTTTAGAGAGAGCAAACTCACAATTTTCCCCGAAGCATTCTTCCAGGGCTCACTGGCCTGTCGGGAGCCGGGAATGTCAGGTAGCTTCAAGGCAGACATGATTGCCGCCTTCAAAATGGGAAAGCAGGGCTTGTTCCAGCAGGCCCCCGTTTTCATGGGCACACTCAGCGTACATCCCTGTGGCTTCTAACGAGTCCCAAGAGACACCGGTTACCCTGCGTTTCCTTCCCTGAATCAACTTATCGAAGTAGGGAGTCCCGCATCCGGCGAACTGTCTCAACCGAGGAACGCCGTAGCTGCTCCTCTGGGCCTGGGGCTGCCTGCAGTGCCGCAGAAGGAACAGGACTTGAAGTGCAGTAAGAACCCAAGCCGCCGTCCTCTAGGAGGCACGGTGACTTCAGTCAGGAGGTCCTGGATGGAAGGCGAAGACGAGGGCTCCTCTGAGGGCAGCTCCGACTAGGGCACCGCGTAAGACCTCCGCGCCACGTGGGACGTGCCAGAACGGCGTTCGCGAACGTGTGCGAGTGCCGAGGAAACTAAGCTGCTCCGAAGGAGAGGGCAGTGCGTTTCCCTACACTCGGCCTGCACACAGGGGGCTCTGAAGGGCTACGGGCCTGGATGTTGCTTAGCAGACCGAGGTGCACCTGGGGGTACTCAGTGTTCCTGCTCGGAGCAGGGTGCCCCGGCTAGCCTCCCAGGTGTCCAGAAAGCTGTGCTGCCGTTAAAGGCATGCAGAGCAGAGGCCACCGCCTCCTGGAAGCTGCAGCACGCCTCCGCTTCTGCACGGCGAATCAGGGCCTTCCTTCCAGGCATGGGTTCATGCTGGGTGTGCCGGTAGCGACACAGCGTGCTAAGATGCTGACTTTCTCCTCGAGCAGAGTGACTTCGGGTATGAGGGTGGGTCTCGCAGTGTTCCAAGCACAGTGTTCTATCATGGCAGCTCACACAAGGGCCATGACAGAGTCTTCCTGGGCACTGCGCACTCACCAGCCATGTTGTCCCGAGGGCGTTCGAGGGCTCTGGAGATGTAGCGCTCCTCAAGGAACGCGCAGTGTGTTGCTGCCCAGCACTCGGCAGGCACAGAGGTCCTCCGGGGGATCAACCAATGGAGCTCGACGTTGCTCCGCCGGCCCACAGGTGTCTGGAGGCACTCAGTGACCTCGGAGGGAAAACGATGCACACCCGTGGGGCCTAGGAGTCCCCGGACGCGTACTTCCTTTAAAATAAAGCACATAAGCGACTGAGAACTTCTGGAAACAGCTGCATGCCTTCATTTCTGCACGGCTACTCAGGGCCTAACCTGGAGGCGAGTTCTCACGTCGCGGTTCCCTTTCGCTCTAGAGCCTGTCATGCGGACCGCCGCCGCGGCCACGGAAGCCCCTGGTTTAGAGAGAGCAAACTCACAATTTTCCCCGAAGCATTCTTCCAGGGCTCACTGGCCTGTCGGGAGCCGGGAATGTCAGGTAGCTTCAAGGCAGGCATGAATGCCGCCCTCAAAATGGGAAAGCAGGGCTTGTTCCAGCAGGCCCCCGTTTTCATGGGCACACTCAGCGTACATCCCTGTGGCTTCTAACGAGTCCCAAGAGACACCGGTTACCCTGCGTTTCCTTCCCTGAATCAACTTATCGAAGTAGGGAGTCCCGCATCCGGCGAACTGTCTCAACCGAGGAACGCCGTAGCTGCTCCTCTGGGCCTGGGGCTGCCTGCAGTGCCGCAGAAGGAACAGGACTTAAAGTGCAGTAAGAACCCAAGCTGCCGTCCTCTAGGAGGCACGGTGACTTCAGTCAGGAGGTCCTGGATGGAACGCGAAGACGAGGGCTCCTCAGAGGGCAGCTCCGACTAGGGCACCGCGTAAGACCTCCGCGCCACGTGGGACGTGCCAGAACGGCGTTCGCGAACGTGTGCGAGTGCCGAGGAAACTAAGCTGCTCCGAAGGAGAGGGCAGTGCGTTTCCCTACACTCGGCCTGCACACAGGGGGCTCTGAAGGGCTACGGGCCTGGATGTTGCTTAGCAGACCCAGGTGCACCTGGGGGTACTCAGTGTTCCTGCCGGGAGCAGGGTGCCCCGGCTAGCCTCCCAGGTGTCCAGAAAGCTGTGCTGCCGTTAAAGGCATGCAGAGCAGAGGCCACCGCCTCCTGGAAGCTGCAGCACACCTCCGCTTCTGCACGGCGAATCAGGGCCTTCCTTCCAGGCATGGGTTCATGCTGGCTGTGCCGGTAGCGACACAGCGTGCTAAGATGCTGACTTTCTCCTCGAGCAGAGTGACTTCGGGTACGAGGGTGGGTCTCGCAGTGTTCCAAGCACAGTGTTCTATCATGGCAGCTCACACAAGGGCCATGACAGAGTCTTCCTGGGCACTGCGCACTCACTAGCCATGTTGTCCCGAGGGCGTTCGAGGGCTCTGGAGATGTAGCGCTCCTCAAGGAACGCGCAGTGTGTTGCTGCCCAGCACTCGGCAGGCACAGAGGTCCTCCGGGGGATCAACCAATGGAGCTCGACGTTGCTCCGCCGGCCCACAGGTGTCTGGAGGCACTCAGTGACCTCGGAGGGAAAACGATGCACACCCGTGGGGCCTAGGAGTCCCCGGACGCGTACTTCCTTTAAAATAAAGCACATAAGCGACTGAGAACTTCTGGAAACAGCTGCATGCCTTCATTTCTGCACGGCTACTCAGGGCCTAACCTGGAGGCGAGTTCTCACGTCGCGGTTCCCTTTCGCTCTAGAGCCTGTCATGCGGACCGCCGCCGCGGCCACGGAAGCCCCTGGTTTAGAGAGAGCAAACTCACAATTTTCCCCGAAGCATTCTTCCAGGGCTCACTGGCCTGTCGGGAGCCGGGAATGTCAGGTACCTTCAAGGCAGGCATGAATGCCGCCCTCAAAATGGGAAAGCAGGGCTTGTTCCAGCAGGCCCCCGTTTTCATGGGCACACTCAGCGTACATCCCTGTGGCTTCTAACGAGTCCCAAGAGACACCGGTTACCCTGCGTTTCCTTCCCTGAATCAACTTATCGAAGTAGGGAGTCCCGCATCCGGCGAACTGTCTCAACCGAGGAACGCCGTAGCTGCTCCTCTGGGCCTGGGGCTGCCTGCAGTGCCGCAGAAGGAACAGGACTTGAACTGCAGTAAGAACCCAAGCCGCCGTCCTCTAGGAGGCACGGTGACTTCAGTCAGGAGGTCCTGGATGGAACGCGAAGACGAGGGCTCCTCTGAGGGCAGCTCCGACTAGGGCACCGCGTAAAACCTCCGCGCCACGTGGGACGTGCCAGAACGGCGTTCGCGAACGTGTGCGAGTGCCGAGGAAACTAAGCTGCTCCGAAGGAGAGGGCAGTGCGTTTCCCTACACTCGGCCTGCACACAGGGGGCTCTGAAGGGCTACGGGCCTGGATGTTGCTTAGCAGACCCAGGTGCACCTGGGGGTACTCAGTGTTCCTGCCGGGAGCAGGGTGCCCCGGCTAGCCTCCCAGGTGTCCAGAAAGCTGTGCTGCCGTTAAAGGCATGCAGAGCAGAGGCCACCGCCTCCTGGAAGCTGCAGCACGCCTCCGCTTCTGCACGGCGAATCAGGGCCTTCCTTCCAGGCATGGGTTCATGCTGGGTGTGCCGGTAGCGACACAGCGTGCTAAGATGCTGACTTTCTCCTCGAGCAGAGTGACTTCGGGTACGAGGGTGGGTCTCGCAGTGTTCCAAGCACAGTGTTCTCTCATGGCAGCTCACACAAGGGCCATGACAGAGTCTTCCTGGGCACTTCGCACTCACCAGCCATGTTGTCCCGAGGGCGTTCGAGGGCTCTGGAGATGTAGCGCTCCTCAAGGAACGCGCAGTGTGTTGCTGCCCAGCACTCGGCAGGCACAGAGGTCCTCCGGGGGATCAACCAATGGACCTCGACTTTGCTCCGCCGGCCCACAGGTGTCTGGAGGCACTCAGTGACCTCGGAGGGAAAACGATGCACACCCATGGGGCCTAGGAGAACCCGGACGCGTACTTCCTTTAAAATAAAGCACATAAGCGACTGAGAACTTATGGAAACAGCTGCATGCCTTCATTTCTGCACGGCTACTCAGGGCCTAACCTGGAGGCGAGTTCTCACGTCGCGGTTCCCTTTCGCTCTAGAGCCTGTCATGCGGACCGCCGCCGCGGCCACGGAAGCCCCTGGTTTAGAGAGAGCAAACTCATAATTTTCCCCGAAGCATTCTTCCAGGGCTCACTGGCCTGTCGGGAGCCGGGAATGTCAGGTAGCTTCAAGGCAGACATGAATGCCGCCCTCAAAATGGGAAAGCAGGGCTTGTTCCAGCAGGCCCCCGTTTTCATGGGCACACTCAGCGTACATCCCTGTGGCTTCTAACGAGTCCCAAGAGACACCGGTTACCCTGCGTTTCCTTCCCTGAATCAACTTATCGAAGTAGGGAGTCCCGCATCCGGCGAACTGTCTCAACCGAGGAACGCCGTAGCTGCTCCTCTGGGCCTGGGGCTGCCTGCAGTGCCGCAGAAGGAACAGGACTTAAAGTGCAGTAAGAACCCAAGCCGCCGTCCTCTAGGAGGCACGGTGACTTCAGTCAGGAGGTACTGGATGGAACGCGAAGACGAGGGCTCCTCAGAGGGCAGCTCCGACTAGGGCACCGCGTAAGACCTCCGCGCCACGTGGGACGTGCCAGAACGGCGTTCGCGAACGTGTGCGAGTGCCGAGGAAACTAAGCTGCTCCGAAGGAGAGGGCAGTGCGTTTCCCTACACTCGGCCTGCACACAGGGGGCTCTGAAGGGCTACGGGCCTGGATGTTGCTTAGCAGACCCAGGTGCACCTGGGGGTACTCAGTGTTCCTGCCGGGAGCAGGGTGCCCCGGCTAGCCTCCCAGGTGTCCAGAAAGCTGTGCTGCCGTTAAAGGCATGCAGAGCAGAGGCCACCGCCTCCTGGAAGCTGCAGCACGCCTCCGCTTCTGCACGGCGAATCAGGGCCTTCCTTCCAGGCATGGGTTCATGCTGGGTGTGCTGGTAGCGACACAGCATGCTAAGATGCTGACTTTCTCCTCGAGCAGAGTGACTTCAGGTGCGAGGGCGGGCCTCGCAGTGTTCCAAGCACAGTGTTCTCTCATGGCAGCTCACACAAGGGCCATGACAGAGTCTTCCTGGGCACTTCGCACTCACCAGCCATGTTGTCCCGAGGGCGTTCGAGGGCTCTGGAGATGTAGCGCTCCTCAAGGAACGCGCAGTGTGTTGCTGCCCAGCACTCGGCAGGCACAGAGGTCCTCCGGGGGATCAACCAATGGACCTCGACGTTGCTCCGCCGGCCCACAGGTGTCTGGAGGCACTCAGTGACCTCGGAGGGAAAACGATGCACACCCGTGGGGCCTAGGAGTCCCCGGACGCGTACTTCCTTTAAAATAAAGCACATAAGCGACTGAGAACTTGTGGAAACAGCTGCATGCCTCCCTTTCTGCACGGCTACTCAGGGCCTAACCTGGAGGCGAGTTCTCACGTCGCGGTTCCCTTTCGCTCTAGAGCCTGTCATGCAGACCGCCGCCGCGGCCACGGAAGCCCCTGGTTTAGAGAGAGCAAACTCACAATTTTCCCCGAAGCATTCTTCCAGGGCTCACTGGCCTGTCGGGAGCCGGGAATGTCAGGTAGCTTCAAGGCAGGCATGAATGCCGCCCTCAAAATGGGAAAGCAGGGCTTGTTCCAGCAGGCCCCCGTTTTCATGGGCACACTCAGCGTACATCCCTGTGGCTTCTAACGAGTCCCAAGAGACACCGGTTACCCTGCGTTTCCTTCCCTGAATCAACTTATCGAAGTAGGGAGTCCCGCATCCGGCGAACTGTCTCAACCGAGGAACGCCGTAGCTGCTCCTCTGGGCCTGGGGCTGCCTGCAGTGCCGCAGAAGGAACAGGACTTAAAGTGCAGTAAGAACCCAAGCTGCCGTCCTCTAGGAGGCACGGTGACTTCAGTCAGGAGGTCCTGGATGGAACGCGAAGACGAGGGCTCCTCAGAGGGCAGCTCCGACTAGGGCACCGCGTAAGACCTCCGCGCCACGTGGGACGTGCCAGAACGGCGTTCGCGAACGTGTGCGAGTGCCGAGGAAACTAAGCTGCTCCGAAGGAGAGGGCAGTGCGTTTCCCTACACTCGGCCTGCACACAGGGGGCTCTGAAGGGCTACGGGCCTGGATGTTGCTTAGCAGACCCAGGTGCACCTGGGGGTACTCAGTGTTCCTGCCGGGAGCAGGGTGCCCCGGCTAGCCTCCCAGGTGTCCAGAAAGCTGTGCTGCCGTTAAAGGCATGCAGAGCAGAGGCCACCGCCTCCTGGAAGCTGCAGCACACCTCCGCTTCTGCACGGCGAATCAGGGCCTTCCTTCCAGGCATGGGTTCATGCTGGCTGTGCCGGTAGCGACACAGCGTGCTAAGATGCTGACTTTCTCCTCGAGCAGAGTGACTTCGGGTACGAGGGTGGGTCTCGCAGTGTTCCAAGCACAGTGTTCTATCATGGCAGCTCACACAAGGGCCATGACAGAGTCTTCCTGGGCACTGCGCACTCACTAGCCATGTTGTCCCGAGGGCGTTCGAGGGCTCTGGAGATGTAGCGCTCCTCAAGGAACGCGCAGTGTGTTGCTGCCCAGCACTCGGCAGGCACAGAGGTCCTCCGGGGGATCAACCAATGGAGCTCGACGTTGCTCCGCCGGCCCACAGGTGTCTGGAGGCACTCAGTGACCTCGGAGGGAAAACGATGCACACCCGTGGGGCCTAGGAGTCCCCGGACGCGTACTTCCTTTAAAATAAAGCACATAAGCGACTGAGAACTTCTGGAAACAGCTGCATGCCTTCATTTCTGCACGGCTACTCAGGGCCTAACCTGGAGGCGAGTTCTCACGTCGCGGTTCCCTTTCGCTCTAGAGCCTGTCATGCGGACCGCCGCCGCGGCCACGGAAGCCCCTGGTTTAGAGAGAGCAAACTCACAATTTTCCCCGAAGCATTCTTCCAGGGCTCACTGGCCTGTCGGGAGCCGGGAATGTCAGGTACCTTCAAGGCAGGCATGAATGCCGCCCTCAAAATGGGAAAGCAGGGCTTGTTCCAGCAGGCCCCCGTTTTCATGGGCACACTCAGCGTACATCCCTGTGGCTTCTAACGAGTCCCAAGAGACACCGGTTACCCTGCGTTTCCTTCCCTGAATCAACTTATCGAAGTAGGGAGTCCCGCATCCGGCGAACTGTCTCAACCGAGGAACGCCGTAGCTGCTCCTCTGGGCCTGGGGCTGCCTGCAGTGCCGCAGAAGGAACAGGACTTGAACTGCAGTAAGAACCCAAGCCGCCGTCCTCTAGGAGGCACGGTGACTTCAGTCAGGAGGTCCTGGATGGAACGCGAAGACGAGGGCTCCTCTGAGGGCAGCTCCGACTAGGGCACCGCGTAAAACCTCCGCGCCACGTGGGACGTGCCAGAACGGCGTTCGCGAACGTGTGCGAGTGCCGAGGAAACTAAGCTGCTCCGAAGGAGAGGGCAGTGCGTTTCCCTACACTCGGCCTGCACACAGGGGGCTCTGAAGGGCTACGGGCCTGGATGTTGCTTAGCAGACCCAGGTGCACCTGGGGGTACTCAGTGTTCCTGCCGGGAGCAGGGTGCCCCGGCTAGCCTCCCAGGTGTCCAGAAAGCTGTGCTGCCGTTAAAGGCATGCAGAGCAGAGGCCACCGCCTCCTGGAAGCTGCAGCACGCCTCCGCTTCTGCACGGCGAATCAGGGCCTTCCTTCCAGGCATGGGTTCATGCTGGGTGTGCCGGTAGCGACACAGCGTGCTAAGATGCTGACTTTCTCCTCGAGCAGAGTGACTTCGGGTACGAGGGTGGGTCTCGCAGTGTTCCAAGCACAGTGTTCTCTCATGGCAGCTCACACAAGGGCCATGACAGAGTCTTCCTGGGCACTTCGCACTCACCAGCCATGTTGTCCCGAGGGCGTTCGAGGGCTCTGGAGATGTAGCGCTCCTCAAGGAACGCGCAGTGTGTTGCTGCCCAGCACTCGGCAGGCACAGAGGTCCTCCGGGGGATCAACCAATGGACCTCGACTTTGCTCCGCCGGCCCACAGGTGTCTGGAGGCACTCAGTGACCTCGGAGGGAAAACGATGCACACCCATGGGGCCTAGGAGAACCCGGACGCGTACTTCCTTTAAAATAAAGCACATAAGCGACTGAGAACTTATGGAAACAGCTGCATGCCTTCATTTCTGCACGGCTACTCAGGGCCTAACCTGGAGGCGAGTTCTCACGTCGCGGTTCCCTTTCGCTCTAGAGCCTGTCATGCGGACCGCCGCCGCGGCCACGGAAGCCCCTGGTTTAGAGAGAGCAAACTCATAATTTTCCCCGAAGCATTCTTCCAGGGCTCACTGGCCTGTCGGGAGCCGGGAATGTCAGGTAGCTTCAAGGCAGACATGAATGCCGCCCTCAAAATGGGAAAGCAGGGCTTGTTCCAGCAGGCCCCCGTTTTCATGGGCACACTCAGCGTACATCCCTGTGGCTTCTAACGAGTCCCAAGAGACACCGGTTACCCTGCGTTTCCTTCCCTGAATCAACTTATCGAAGTAGGGAGTCCCGCATCCGGCGAACTGTCTCAACCGAGGAACGCCGTAGCTGCTCCTCTGGGCCTGGGGCTGCCTGCAGTGCCGCAGAAGGAACAGGACTTAAAGTGCAGTAAGAACCCAAGCCGCCGTCCTCTAGGAGGCACGGTGACTTCAGTCAGGAGGTACTGGATGGAACGCGAAGACGAGGGCTCCTCAGAGGGCAGCTCCGACTAGGGCACCGCGTAAGACCTCCGCGCCACGTGGGACGTGCCAGAACGGCGTTCGCGAACGTGTGCGAGTGCCGAGGAAACTAAGCTGCTCCGAAGGAGAGGGCAGTGCGTTTCCCTACACTCGGCCTGCACACAGGGGGCTCTGAAGGGCTACGGGCCTGGATGTTGCTTAGCAGACCCAGGTGCACCTGGGGGTACTCAGTGTTCCTGCCGGGAGCAGGGTGCCCCGGCTAGCCTCCCAGGTGTCCAGAAAGCTGTGCTGCCGTTAAAGGCATGCAGAGCAGAGGCCACCGCCTCCTGGAAGCTGCAGCACGCCTCCGCTTCTGCACGGCGAATCAGGGCCTTCCTTCCAGGCATGGGTTCATGCTGGGTGTGCTGGTAGCGACACAGCATGCTAAGATGCTGACTTTCTCCTCGAGCAGAGTGACTTCAGGTGCGAGGGCGGGCCTCGCAGTGTTCCAAGCACAGTGTTCTCTCATGGCAGCTCACACAAGGGCCATGACAGAGTCTTCCTGGGCACTTCGCACTCACCAGCCATGTTGTCCCGAGGGCGTTCGAGGGCTCTGGAGATGTAGCGCTCCTCAAGGAACGCGCAGTGTGTTGCTGCCCAGCACTCGGCAGGCACAGAGGTCCTCCGGGGGATCAACCAATGGACCTCGACGTTGCTCCGCCGGCCCACAGGTGTCTGGAGGCACTCAGTGACCTCGGAGGGAAAACGATGCACACCCGTGGGGCCTAGGAGTCCCCGGACGCGTACTTCCTTTAAAATAAAGCACATAAGCGACTGAGAACTTGTGGAAACAGCTGCATGCCTCCCTTTCTGCACGGCTACTCAGGGCCTAACCTGGAGGCGAGTTCTCACGTCGCGGTTCCCTTTCGCTCTAGAGCCTGTCATGCAGACCGCCGCCGCGGCCACGGAAGCCCCTGGTTTAGAGAGAGCAAACTCACAATTTTCCCCGAAGCATTCTTCCAGGGCTCACTGGCCTGTCGGGAGCCGGGAATGTCAGGTAGCTTCAAGGCAGGCATGAATGCCGCCCTCAAAATGGGAAAGCAGGGCTTGTTCCAGCAGGCCCCCGTTTTCATGGGCACACTCAGCGTACATCCCTGTGGCTTCTAACGAGTCCCAAGAGACACCGGTTACCCTGCGTTTCCTTCCCTGAATCAACTTATCGAAGTAGGGAGTCCCGCATCCGGCGAACTGTCTCAACCGAGGAACGCCGTAGCTGCTCCTCTGGGCCTGGGGCTGCCTGCAGTGCCGCAGAAGGAACAGGACTTAAAGTGCAGTAAGAACCCAAGCTGCCGTCCTCTAGGAGGCACGGTGACTTCAGTCAGGAGGTCCTGGATGGAACGCGAAGACGAGGGCTCCTCAGAGGGCAGCTCCGACTAGGGCACCGCGTAAGACCTCCGCGCCACGTGGGACGTGCCAGAACGGCGTTCGCGAACGTGTGCGAGTGCCGAGGAAACTAAGCTGCTCCGAAGGAGAGGGCAGTGCGTTTCCCTACACTCGGCCTGCACACAGGGGGCTCTGAAGGGCTACGGGCCTGGATGTTGCTTAGCAGACCCAGGTGCACCTGGGGGTACTCAGTGTTCCTGCCGGGAGCAGGGTGCCCCGGCTAGCCTCCCAGGTGTCCAGAAAGCTGTGCTGCCGTTAAAGGCATGCAGAGCAGAGGCCACCGCCTCCTGGAAGCTGCAGCACACCTCCGCTTCTGCACGGCGAATCAGGGCCTTCCTTCCAGGCATGGGTTCATGCTGGCTGTGCCGGTAGCGACACAGCGTGCTAAGATGCTGACTTTCTCCTCGAGCAGAGTGACTTCGGGTACGAGGGTGGGTCTCGCAGTGTTCCAAGCACAGTGTTCTATCATGGCAGCTCACACAAGGGCCATGACAGAGTCTTCCTGGGCACTGCGCACTCACTAGCCATGTTGTCCCGAGGGCGTTCGAGGGCTCTGGAGATGTAGCGCTCCTCAAGGAACGCGCAGTGTGTTGCTGCCCAGCACTCGGCAGGCACAGAGGTCCTCCGGGGGATCAACCAATGGAGCTCGACGTTGCTCCGCCGGCCCACAGGTGTCTGGAGGCACTCAGTGACCTCGGAGGGAAAACGATGCACACCCGTGGGGCCTAGGAGTCCCCGGACGCGTACTTCCTTTAAAATAAAGCACATAAGCGACTGAGAACTTCTGGAAACAGCTGCATGCCTTCATTTCTGCACGGCTACTCAGGGCCTAACCTGGAGGCGAGTTCTCACGTCGCGGTTCCCTTTCGCTCTAGAGCCTGTCATGCGGACCGCCGCCGCGGCCACGGAAGCCCCTGGTTTAGAGAGAGCAAACTCACAATTTTCCCCGAAGCATTCTTCCAGGGCTCACTGGCCTGTCGGGAGCCGGGAATGTCAGGTACCTTCAAGGCAGGCATGAATGCCGCCCTCAAAATGGGAAAGCAGGGCTTGTTCCAGCAGGCCCCCGTTTTCATGGGCACACTCAGCGTACATCCCTGTGGCTTCTAACGAGTCCCAAGAGACACCGGTTACCCTGCGTTTCCTTCCCTGAATCAACTTATCGAAGTAGGGAGTCCCGCATCCGGCGAACTGTCTCAACCGAGGAACGCCGTAGCTGCTCCTCTGGGCCTGGGGCTGCCTGCAGTGCCGCAGAAGGAACAGGACTTGAACTGCAGTAAGAACCCAAGCCGCCGTCCTCTAGGAGGCACGGTGACTTCAGTCAGGAGGTCCTGGATGGAACGCGAAGACGAGGGCTCCTCTGAGGGCAGCTCCGACTAGGGCACCGCGTAAAACCTCCGCGCCACGTGGGACGTGCCAGAACGGCGTTCGCGAACGTGTGCGAGTGCCGAGGAAACTAAGCTGCTCCGAAGGAGAGGGCAGTGCGTTTCCCTACACTCGGCCTGCACACAGGGGGCTCTGAAGGGCTACGGGCCTGGATGTTGCTTAGCAGACCCAGGTGCACCTGGGGGTACTCAGTGTTCCTGCCGGGAGCAGGGTGCCCCGGCTAGCCTCCCAGGTGTCCAGAAAGCTGTGCTGCCGTTAAAGGCATGCAGAGCAGAGGCCACCGCCTCCTGGAAGCTGCAGCACGCCTCCGCTTCTGCACGGCGAATCAGGGCCTTCCTTCCAGGCATGGGTTCATGCTGGGTGTGCCGGTAGCGACACAGCGTGCTAAGATGCTGACTTTCTCCTCGAGCAGAGTGACTTCGGGTACGAGGGTGGGTCTCGCAGTGTTCCAAGCACAGTGTTCTCTCATGGCAGCTCACACAAGGGCCATGACAGAGTCTTCCTGGGCACTTCGCACTCACCAGCCATGTTGTCCCGAGGGCGTTCGAGGGCTCTGGAGATGTAGCGCTCCTCAAGGAACGCGCAGTGTGTTGCTGCCCAGCACTCGGCAGGCACAGAGGTCCTCCGGGGGATCAACCAATGGACCTCGACTTTGCTCCGCCGGCCCACAGGTGTCTGGAGTCACTCAGTGACCTCGGAGGGAAAACGATGCACACCCATGGGGCCTAGGAGAACCCGGACGCGTACTTCCTTTAAAATAAAGCACATAAGCGACTGAGAACTTATGGAAACAGCTGCATGCCTTCATTTCTGCACGGCTACTCAGGGCCTAACCTGGAGGCGAGTTCTCACGTCGCGGTTCCCTTTCGCTCTAGAGCCTGTCATGCGGACCGCCGCCGCGGCCACGGAAGCCCCTGGTTTAGAGAGAGCAAACTCATAATTTTCCCCGAAGCATTCTTCCAGGGCTCACTGGCCTGTCGGGAGCCGGGAATGTCAGGTAGCTTCAAGGCAGACATGAATGCCGCCCTCAAAATGGGAAAGCAGGGCTTGTTCCAGCAGGCCCCCGTTTTCATGGGCACACTCAGCGTACATCCCTGTGGCTTCTAACGAGTCCCAAGAGACACCGGTTACCCTGCGTTTCCTTCCCTGAATCAACTTATCGAAGTAGGGAGTCCCGCATCCGGCGAACTGTCTCAACCGAGGAACGCCGTAGCTGCTCCTCTGGGCCTGGGGCTGCCTGCAGTGCCGCAGAAGGAACAGGACTTAAAGTGCAGTAAGAACCCAAGCCGCCGTCCTCTAGGAGGCACGGTGACTTCAGTCAGGAGGTACTGGATGGAACGCGAAGACGAGGGCTCCTCAGAGGGCAGCTCCGACTAGGGCACCGCGTAAGACCTCCGCGCCACGTGGGACGTGCCAGAACGGCGTTCGCGAACGTGTGCGAGTGCCGAGGAAACTAAGCTGCTCCGAAGGAGAGGGCAGTGCGTTTCCCTACACTCGGCCTGCACACAGGGGGCTCTGAAGGGCTACGGGCCTGGATGTTGCTTAGCAGACCCAGGTGCACCTGGGGGTACTCAGTGTTCCTGCCGGGAGCAGGGTGCCCCGGCTAGCCTCCCAGGTGTCCAGAAAGCTGTGCTGCCGTTAAAGGCATGCAGAGCAGAGGCCACCGCCTCCTGGAAGCTGCAGCACGCCTCCGCTTCTGCACGGCGAATCAGGGCCTTCCTTCCAGGCATGGGTTCATGCTGGGTGTGCTGGTAGCGACACAGCATGCTAAGATGCTGACTTTCTCCTCGAGCAGAGTGACTTCAGGTGCGAGGGCGGGCCTCGCAGTGTTCCAAGCACAGTGTTCTCTCATGGCAGCTCACACAAGGGCCATGACAGAGTCTTCCTGGGCACTTCGCACTCACCAGCCATGTTGTCCCGAGGGCGTTCGAGGGCTCTGGAGATGTAGCGCTCCTCAAGGAACGCGCAGTGTGTTGCTGCCCAGCACTCGGCAGGCACAGAGGTCCTCCGGGGGATCAACCAATGGACCTCGACGTTGCTCCGCCGGCCCACAGGTGTCTGGAGGCACTCAGTGACCTCGGAGGGAAAACGATGCACACCCGTGGGGCCTAGGAGTCCCCGGACGCGTACTTCCTTTAAAATAAAGCACATAAGCGACTGAGAACTTGTGGAAACAGCTGCATGCCTCCCTTTCTGCACGGCTACTCAGGGCCTAACCTGGAGGCGAGTTCTCACGTCGCGGTTCCCTTTCGCTCTAGAGCCTGTCATGCAGACCGCCGCCGCGGCCACGGAAGCCCCTGGTTTAGAGAGAGCAAACTCACAATTTTCCCCGAAGCATTCTTCCAGGGCTCACTGGCCTGTCGGGAGCCGGGAATGTCAGGTAGCTTCAAGGCAGGCATGAATGCCGCCCTCAAAATGGGAAAGCAGGGCTTGTTCCAGCAGGCCCCCGTTTTCATGGGCACACTCAGCGTACATCCCTGTGGCTTCTAACGAGTCCCAAGAGACACCGGTTACCCTGCGTTTCCTTCCCTGAATCAACTTATCGAAGTAGGGAGTCCCGCATCCGGCGAACTGTCTCAACCGAGGAACGCCGTAGCTGCTCCTCTGGGCCTGGGGCTGCCTGCAGTGCCGCAGAAGGAACAGGACTTAAAGTGCAGTAAGAACCCAAGCTGCCGTCCTCTAGGAGGCACGGTGACTTCAGTCAGGAGGTCCTGGATGGAACGCGAAGACGAGGGCTCCTCAGAGGGCAGCTCCGACTAGGGCACCGCGTAAGACCTCCGCGCCACGTGGGACGTGCCAGAACGGCGTTCGCGAACGTGTGCGAGTGCCGAGGAAACTAAGCTGCTCCGAAGGAGAGGGCAGTGCGTTTCCCTACACTCGGCCTGCACACAGGGGGCTCTGAAGGGCTACGGGCCTGGATGTTGCTTAGCAGACCCAGGTGCACCTGGGGGTACTCAGTGTTCCTGCCGGGAGCAGGGTGCCCCGGCTAGCCTCCCAGGTGTCCAGAAAGCTGTGCTGCCGTTAAAGGCATGCAGAGCAGAGGCCACCGCCTCCTGGAAGCTGCAGCACACCTCCGCTTCTGCACGGCGAATCAGGGCCTTCCTTCCAGGCATGGGTTCATGCTGGCTGTGCCGGTAGCGACACAGCGTGCTAAGATGCTGACTTTCTCCTCGAGCAGAGTGACTTCGGGTACGAGGGTGGGTCTCGCAGTGTTCCAAGCACAGTGTTCTATCATGGCAGCTCACACAAGGGCCATGACAGAGTCTTCCTGGGCACTGCGCACTCACTAGCCATGTTGTCCCGAGGGCGTTCGAGGGCTCTGGAGATGTAGCGCTCCTCAAGGAACGCGCAGTGTGTTGCTGCCCAGCACTCGGCAGGCACAGAGGTCCTCCGGGGGATCAACCAATGGAGCTCGACGTTGCTCCGCCGGCCCACAGGTGTCTGGAGGCACTCAGTGACCTCGGAGGGAAAACGATGCACACCCGTGGGGCCTAGGAGTCCCCGGACGCGTACTTCCTTTAAAATAAAGCACATAAGCGACTGAGAACTTCTGGAAACAGCTGCATGCCTTCATTTCTGCACGGCTACTCAGGGCCTAACCTGGAGGCGAGTTCTCACGTCGCGGTTCCCTTTCGCTCTAGAGCCTGTCATGCGGACCGCCGCCGCGGCCACGGAAGCCCCTGGTTTAGAGAGAGCAAACTCACAATTTTCCCCGAAGCATTCTTCCAGGGCTCACTGGCCTGTCGGGAGCCGGGAATGTCAGGTACCTTCAAGGCAGGCATGAATGCCGCCCTCAAAATGGGAAAGCAGGGCTTGTTCCAGCAGGCCCCCGTTTTCATGGGCACACTCAGCGTACATCCCTGTGGCTTCTAACGAGTCCCAAGAGACACCGGTTACCCTGCGTTTCCTTCCCTGAATCAACTTATCGAAGTAGGGAGTCCCGCATCCGGCGAACTGTCTCAACCGAGGAACGCCGTAGCTGCTCCTCTGGGCCTGGGGCTGCCTGCAGTGCCGCAGAAGGAACAGGACTTGAACTGCAGTAAGAACCCAAGCCGCCGTCCTCTAGGAGGCACGGTGACTTCAGTCAGGAGGTCCTGGATGGAACGCGAAGACGAGGGCTCCTCTGAGGGCAGCTCCGACTAGGGCACCGCGTAAAACCTCCGCGCCACGTGGGACGTGCCAGAACGGCGTTCGCGAACGTGTGCGAGTGCCGAGGAAACTAAGCTGCTCCGAAGGAGAGGGCAGTGCGTTTCCCTACACTCGGCCTGCACACAGGGGGCTCTGAAGGGCTACGGGCCTGGATGTTGCTTAGCAGACCCAGGTGCACCTGGGGGTACTCAGTGTTCCTGCCGGGAGCAGGGTGCCCCGGCTAGCCTCCCAGGTGTCCAGAAAGCTGTGCTGCCGTTAAAGGCATGCAGAGCAGAGGCCACCGCCTCCTGGAAGCTGCAGCACGCCTCCGCTTCTGCACGGCGAATCAGGGCCTTCCTTCCAGGCATGGGTTCATGCTGGGTGTGCCGGTAGCGACACAGCGTGCTAAGATGCTGACTTTCTCCTCGAGCAGAGTGACTTCGGGTACGAGGGTGGGTCTCGCAGTGTTCCAAGCACAGTGTTCTCTCATGGCAGCTCACACAAGGGCCATGACAGAGTCTTCCTGGGCACTTCGCACTCACCAGCCATGTTGTCCCGAGGGCGTTCGAGGGCTCTGGAGATGTAGCGCTCCTCAAGGAACGCGCAGTGTGTTGCTGCCCAGCACTCGGCAGGCACAGAGGTCCTCCGGGGGATCAACCAATGGACCTCGACTTTGCTCCGCCGGCCCACAGGTGTCTGGAGGCACTCAGTGACCTCGGAGGGAAAACGATGCACACCTATGGGGCCTAGGAGAACCCGGACGCGTACTTCCTTTAAAATAAAGCACATAAGCGACTGAGAACTTATGGAAACAGCTGCATGCCTTCATTTCTGCACGGCTACTCAGGGCCTAACCTGGAGGCGAGTTCTCACGTCGCGGTTCCCTTTCGCTCTAGAGCCTGTCATGCGGACCGCCGCCGCGGCCACGGAAGCCCCTGGTTTAGAGAGAGCAAACTCATAATTTTCCCCGAAGCATTCTTCCAGGGCTCACTGGCCTGTCGGGAGCCGGGAATGTCAGGTAGCTTCAAGGCAGACATGAATGCCGCCCTCAAAATGGGAAAGCAGGGCTTGTTCCAGCAGGCCCCCGTTTTCATGGGCACACTCAGCGTACATCCCTGTGGCTTCTAACGAGTCCCAAGAGACACCGGTTACCCTGCGTTTCCTTCCCTGAATCAACTTATCGAAGTAGGGAGTCCCGCATCCGGCGAACTGTCTCAACCGAGGAACGCCGTAGCTGCTCCTCTGGGCCTGGGGCTGCCTGCAGTGCCGCAGAAGGAACAGGACTTAAAGTGCAGTAAGAACCCAAGCCGCCGTCCTCTAGGAGGCACGGTGACTTCAGTCAGGAGGTCCTGGATGGAACGCGAAGACGAGGGCTCCTCAGAGGGCAGCTCCGACTAGGGCACCGCGTAAGACCTCCGCGCCACGTGGGACGTGCCAGAACGGCGTTCGCGAACGTGTGCGAGTGCCGAGGAAACTAAGCTGCTCCGAAGGAGAGGGCAGTGCGTTTCCCTACACTCGGCCTGCACACAGGGGGCTCTGAAGGGCTACGGGCCTGGATGTTGCTTAGCAGACCCAGGTGCACCTGGGGGTACTCAGTGTTCCTGCCGGGAGCAGGGTGCCCCGGCTAGCCTCCCAGGTGTCCAGAAAGCTGTGCTGCCGTTAAAGGCATGCAGAGCAGAGGCCACCGCCTCCTGGAAGCTGCAGCACGCCTCCGCTTCTGCACGGCGAATCAGGGCCTTCCTTCCAGGCATGGGTTCATGCTGGGTGTGCTGGTAGCGACACAGCATGCTAAGATGCTGACTTTCTCCTCGAGCAGAGTGACTTCAGGTGCGAGGGCGGGCCTCGCAGTGTTCCAAGCACAGTGTTCTCTCATGGCAGCTCACACAAGGGCCATGACAGAGTCTTCCTGGGCACTTCGCACTCACCAGCCATGTTGTCCCGAGGGCGTTCGAGGGCTCTGGAGATGTAGCGCTCCTCAAGGAACGCGCAGTGTGTTGCTTCCCAGCACTCGGCAGGCACAGAGGTCCTCCGGGGGATCAACCAATGGACCTCGACGTTGCTCCGCCGGCCCACAGGTGTCTGGAGGCACTCAGTGACCTCGGAGGGAAAACGATGCACACCCGTGGGGCCTAGGATTCCCCGGACGCGTACTTCCTTTAAAATAAAGCACATAAGCGACTGAGAACTTGTGGAAACAGCTGCATGCCTCCCTTTCTGCACGGCTACTCAGGGCCTAACCTGGAGGCGAGTTCTCACGTCGCGGTTCCCTTTCGCTCTAGAGCCTGTCATGCAGACCGCCGCCGCGGCCACGGAAGCCCCTGGTTTAGAGAGAGCAAACTCACAATTTTCCCCGAAGCATTCTTCCAGGGCTTACTGGCCTGTCGGGAGCCGGGAATGTCAGGTAGCTTCAAGGCAGGCATGAATGCCGCCCTCAAAATGGGAAAGCAGGGCTTGTTCCAGCAGGCCCCCGTTTTCATGGGCACACTCAGCGTACATCCCTGTGGCTTCTAACGAGTCCCAAGAGACACCGGTTACCCTGCGTTTCCTTCCCTGAATCAACTTATCGAAGTAGGGAGTCCCGCATCCGGCGAACTGTCTCAACCGAGGAACGCCGTAGCTGCTCCTCTGGGCCTGGGGCTGCCTGCAGTGCCGCAGAAGGAACAGGACTTAAAGTGCAGTAAGAACCCAAGCTGCCGTCCTCTAGGAGGCACGGTGACTTCAGTCAGGAGGTCCTGGATGGAACGCGAAGACGAGGGCTCCTCAGAGGGCAGCTCCGACTAGGGCACCGCGTAAGACCTCCGCGCCACGTGGGACGTGCCAGAACGGCGTTCGCGAACGTGTGCGAGTGCCGAGGAAACTAAGCTGCTCCGAAGGAGAGGGCAGTGCGTTTCCCTACACTCGGCCTGCACACAGGGGGCTCTGAAGGGCTACGGGCCTGGATGTTGCTTAGCAGACCCAGGTGCACCTGGGGGTACTCAGTGTTCCTGCCGGGAGCAGGGTGCCCCGGCTAGCCTCCCAGGTGTCCAGAAAGCTGTGCTGCCGTTAAAGGCATGCAGAGCAGAGGCCACCGCCTCCTGGAAGCTGCAGCACACCTCCGCTTCTGCACGGCGAATCAGGGCCTTCCTTCCAGGCATGGGTTCATGCTGGCTGTGCCGGTAGCGACACAGCGTGCTAAGATGCTGACTTTCTCCTCGAGCAGAGTGACTTCGGGTACGAGGGTGGGTCTCGCAGTGTTCCAAGCACAGTGTTCTATCATGGCAGCTCACACAAGGGCCATGACAGAGTCTTCCTGGGCACTGCGCACTCACTAGCCATGTTGTCCCGAGGGCGTTCGAGGGCTCTGGAGATGTAGCGCTCCTCAAGGAACGCGCAGTGTGTTGCTGCCCAGCACTCGGCAGGCACAGAGGTCCTCCGGGGGATCAACCAATGGAGCTCGACGTTGCTCCGCCGGCCCACAGGTGTCTGGAGGCACTCAGTGACCTCGGAGGGAAAACGATGCACACCCGTGGGGCCTAGGAGTCCCCGGACGCGTACTTCCTTTAAAATAAAGCACATAAGCGACTGAGAACTTCTGGAAACAGCTGCATGCCTTCATTTCTGCACGGCTACTCAGGGCCTAACCTGGAGGCGAGTTCTCACGTCGCGGTTCCCTTTCGCTCTAGAGCCTGTCATGCGGACCGCCGCCGCGGCCACGGAAGCCCCTGGTTTAGAGAGAGCAAACTCACAATTTTCCCCGAAGCATTCTTCCAGGGCTCACTGGCCTGTCGGGAGCCGGGAATGTCAGGTACCTTCAAGGCAGGCATGAATGCCGCCCTCAAAATGGGAAAGCAGGGCTTGTTCCAGCAGGCCCCCGTTTTCATGGGCACACTCAGCGTACATCCCTGTGGCTTCTAACGAGTCCCAAGAGACACCGGTTACCCTGCGTTTCCTTCCCTGAATCAACTTATCGAAGTAGGGAGTCCCGCATCCGGCGAACTGTCTCAACCGAGGAACGCCGTAGCTGCTCCTCTGGGCCTGGGGCTGCCTGCAGTGCCGCAGAAGGAACAGGACTTGAACTGCAGTAAGAACCCAAGCCGCCGTCCTCTAGGAGGCACGGTGACTTCAGTCAGGAGGTCCTGGATGGAACGCGAAGACGAGGGCTCCTCTGAGGGCAGCTCCGACTAGGGCACCGCGTAAAACCTCCGCGCCACGTGGGACGTGCCAGAACGGCGTTCGCGAACGTGTGCGAGTGCCGAGGAAACTAAGCTGCTCCGAAGGAGAGGGCAGTGCGTTTCCCTACACTCGGCCTGCACACAGGGGGCTCTGAAGGGCTACGGGCCTGGATGTTGCTTAGCAGACCCAGGTGCACCTGGGGGTACTCAGTGTTCCTGCCGGGAGCAGGGTGCCCCGGCTAGCCTCCCAGGTGTCCAGAAAGCTGTGCTGCCGTTAAAGGCATGCAGAGCAGAGGCCACCGCCTCCTGGAAGCTGCAGCACGCCTCCGCTTCTGCACGGCGAATCAGGGCCTTCCTTCCAGGCATGGGTTCATGCTGGGTGTGCCGGTAGCGACACAGCGTGCTAAGATGCTGACTTTCTCCTCGAGCAGAGTGACTTCGGGTACGAGGGTGGGTCTCGCAGTGTTCCAAGCACAGTGTTCTCTCATGGCAGCTCACACAAGGGCCATGACAGAGTCTTCCTGGGCACTTCGCACTCACCAGCCATGTTGTCCCGAGGGCGTTCGAGGGCTCTGGAGATGTAGCGCTCCTCAAGGAACGCGCAGTGTGTTGCTGCCCAGCACTCGGCAGGCACAGAGGTCCTCCGGGGGATCAACCAATGGACCTCGACTTTGCTCCGCCGGCCCACAGGTGTCTGGAGGCACTCAGTGACCTCGGAGGGAAAACGATGCACACCCATGGGGCCTAGGAGAACCCGGACGCGTACTTCCTTTAAAATAAAGCACATAAGCGACTGAGAACTTATGGAAACAGCTGCATGCCTTCATTTCTGCACGGCTACTCAGGGCCTAACCTGGAGGCGAGTTCTCACGTCGCGGTTCCCTTTCGCTCTAGAGCCTGTCATGCGGACCGCCGCCGCGGCCACGGAAGCCCCTGGTTTAGAGAGAGCAAACTCATAATTTTCCCCGAAGCATTCTTCCAGGGCTCACTGGCCTGTCGGGAGCCGGGAATGTCAGGTAGCTTCAAGGCAGACATGAATGCCGCCCTCAAAATGGGAAAGCAGGGCTTGTTCCAGCAGGCCCCCGTTTTCATGGGCACACTCAGCGTACATCCCTGTGGCTTCTAACGAGTCCCAAGAGACACCGGTTACCCTGCGTTTCCTTCCCTGAATCAACTTATCGAAGTAGGGAGTCCCGCATCCGGCGAACTGTCTCAACCGAGGAACGCCGTAGCTGCTCCTCTGGGCCTGGGGCTGCCTGCAGTGCCGCAGAAGGAACAGGACTTAAAGTGCAGTAAGAACCCAAGCCGCCGTCCTCTAGGAGGCACGGTGACTTCAGTCAGGAGGTACTGGATGGAACGCGAAGACGAGGGCTCCTCAGAGGGCAGCTCCGACTAGGGCACCGCGTAAGACCTCCGCGCCACGTGGGACGTGCCAGAACGGCGTTCGCGAACGTGTGCGAGTGCCGAGGAAACTAAGCTGCTCCGAAGGAGAGGGCAGTGCGTTTCCCTACACTCGGCCTGCACACAGGGGGCTCTGAAGGGCTACGGGCCTGGATGTTGCTTAGCAGACCCAGGTGCACCTGGGGGTACTCAGTGTTCCTGCCAGGAGCAGGGTGCCCCGGCTAGCCTCCCAGGTGTCCAGAAAGCTGTGCTGCCGTTAAAGGCATGCAGAGCAGAGGCCACCGCCTCCTGGAAGCTGCAGCACGCCTCCGCTTCTGCACGGCGAATCAGGGCCTTCCTTCCAGGCATGGGTTCATGCTGGGTGTGCCGGTAGCGACACAGCGTGCTAAGATGCTGACTTTCTCCTCGAGCAGAGAGACTTCGGGTGCGAGGGCGGGCCTCGCAGTGTTCCAAGCACAGTGTTCTCTCATGGCAGCTCACACAAGGGCCATGACAGAGTCTTCCTGGGCACTTCGCACTCACCAGCCATGTTGTCCCGAGGGCGTTCGAGGGCTCTGGAGATGTAGCGCTCCTCAAGGAACGCGCAGTGTGTTGCTGCCCAGCACTCGGCAGGCACAGAGGTCCTCCGGGGGATCAACCAATGGAGCTCGACGTTGCTCCGCCGGCCCACAGGTGTCTGGAGGCACTCAGTGACCTCGGAGGGAAAACGATGCACACCCGTGGGGCCTAGGAGTCCCCGGACGTGTACTTCCTTTAAAATAAAGCACATAAGCGACTGAGAACTTGTGGAAACAGCTGCATGCCTCCCTTTCTGCACGGCTACTCAGGGCCTAACCTGGAGGCGAGTTCTCACGTCGCGGTTCCCTTTCGCTCTAGAGCCTGTCATGCGGACCGCCTCCGCGGCCACGGAAGCCCCTGGTTTAGAGAGAGCAAACTCATAATTTTCCCCGAAGCATTCTTCCAGGGCTCACTGGCCTGTCGGGAGCCGGGAATGTCAGGTAGCTTCAAGGCAGGCATGAATGCCGCCCTCAAAATGGGAAAGCAGGGCTTGTTCCAGCAGGCCCCCGTTTTCATGGGCACACTCAGCGTACATCCCTGTGGCTTCTAACGAGTCCCAAGAGACACCGGTTACCCTGCGTTTCCTTCCCTGAATCAACTTATCGAAGTAGGGAGTCCCGCATCCGGCGAACTGTCTCAACCGAGGAACGCCGTAGCTGATCCTCTGGGCCTGGGGCTGCCTGCAGTGCCGCAGAAGGAACAGGACTTGAAGTGCAGTAAGAACCCAAGCCGCCGTCCTCTAGGAGGCACGGTGACTTCAGTCAGGAGGTACTGGATGGAACGCGAAGACGAGGGCTCCTCAGACGGCAGCTCCGACTAGGGCACCGCGTAAGACCTCCGCGCCACGTGGGACGTGCCAGAACGGCGTTCGCGAACGTGTGCGAGTGCCGAGGAAACTAAGCTGCTCCGAAGGAGAGGGCAGTGCGTTTCCCTACACTCGGCCTGCACACAGGGGGCTCTGAAGGGCTACGGGCCTGGATGTTGCTTAGCAGACCCAGGTGCACCTGGGGGTACTCAGTGTTCCTGCTGGGAGCAGGGTGCCCCGGCTAGCCTCCCAGGTGTCCAGAAAGCTGTGCTGCCGTTAAAGGCATGCAGAGCAGAGGCCACCGCCTCCTGGAAGCTGCAGCACACCTCCGCTTCTGCACGGCGAATCAGGGCCTTCCTTCCAGGCATGGGTTCATGCTGGGTGTGCCGGTAGCGACACAGCATGCTAAGATGCTGACTTTCTCCTCGAGCAGAGAGACTTCAGGTGCGAGGGCGGGCCTCGCAGTGTTCCAAGCACAGTGTTCTCTCATGGCAGCTCACACAAGGGCCATGACAGAGTCTTCCTGGGCACTTCGCACTCACTAGCCATGTTGTCCCGAGGGCGTTCGAGGGCTCTGGAGATGTAGCGCTCCTCAAGGAACGCGCAGTGTGTTGCTGCCCAGCACTCGGCAGGCACAGAGGTCCTCCGGGGGATCAACCAATGGAGCTCGACGTTGCTCCGCCGGCCCACAGGTGTCTGGAGGCACTCAGTGACCTCGGAGGGAAAACGATGCACACCCGTGGGGCCTAGGAGTCCCCGGACGTGTACTTCCTTTAAAATAAAGCACATAAGCGACTGAGAACTTGTGGAAACAGCTGCATGCCTCCCTTTCTGCACGGCTACTCAGGGCCTAACCTGGAGACGAGTTCTCACGTCGCGGTTCCCTTTCGCTCTAGAGCCTGTCATGCGGACCGCCGCCGCGGCCACGGAAGCCCCTGGTTTAGAGAGAGCAAACTCATAATTTTCCCCGAAGCATTCTTCTAGGGCTCACTGGCCTGTCGGGAGCCGGGAATGTCAGGTACCTTCAAGGCAGGCATGAATGCCGCCCTCAAAATGGGAAAGCAGGGCTTGTTCCAGCAGGCCCCCGTTTTCATGGGCACACTCAGCGTACATCCCTGTGGCTTCTAACGAGTCCCAAGAGACACCGGTTACCCTGCGTTTCCTTCCCTGAATCAACTTATCGAAGTAGGGAGTCCCGCATCCGGCGAACTGTCTCAACCGAGGAACGCCGTAGCTGCTCCTCTGGGCCTGGGGCTGCCTGCAGTGCCGCAGAAGGAACAGGACTTAAAGTGCAGTAAGAACCCAAGCCGCCGTCCTCTAGGAGGCACGGTGACTTCAGTCAGGAGGTACTGGATGGAACGCGAAGACGAGGGCTCCTCAGACGGCAGCTCCGACTAGGGCACCGCGTAAGACCTCCGCGCCACGTGGGACGTGCCAGAACGGCGTTCGCGAACGTGTGCGAGTGCCGAGGAAACTAAGCTGCTCCGAAGGAGAGGGCAGTGCGTTTCCCTACACTCGGCCTGCACACAGGGGGCTCTGAAGGGCTACGGGCCTGGATGTTGCTTAGCTGACCCAGGTGCACCTGGGGGTACTCAGTGTTCCTGCCGGGAGCAGGGTGCCCCGGCTAGCCTCCCAGGTGTCCAGAAAGCTGTGCTGCCGTTAAAGGCATGCAGAGTAGAGGCCACCGCCTCCTGGAAGCTGCAGCACGCCTCCGCTTCTGCACGGCGAATCAGGGCCTTCCTTCCAGGCATGGGTTCATGCTGGGTGTGCCGGTAGCGACACAGCATGCTAAGATGCTGACTTTCTCCTCGAGCAGAGAGACTTCAGGTGCGAGGGCGGGCCTCGCAGTGTTCCAAGCACAGTGTTCTCTCATGGCAGCTCACACAAGGGCCATGACAGAGTCTTCCTGGGCACTTCGCACTCACTAGCCATGTTGTCCCGAGGGCGTTCGAGGGCTCTGGAGATGTAGCGCTCCTCAAGGAACGCGCAGTGTGTTGCTGCCCAGCACTCGGCAGGCACAGAGGTCCTCCGGGGGATCAACCAATGGAGCTCGACGTTGCTCCACCGGCCCACAGGTGTCTGGAGGCACTCAGTGACCTCGGAGGGAAAACGATGCACACCCGTGGGGCCTAGGAGTCCCCGGACGTGTACTTCCTTTAAAATAAAGCACATAAGCGACTGAGAACTTGTGGAAACAGCTGCATGCCTCCCTTTCTGCACGGCTACTCAGGGCCTAACCTGGAGGCGAGTTCTCACGTCGCGGTTCCCTTTCGCTCTAGAGCCTGTCATGCGGACCGCCGCCGCGGCCACGGAAGCCCCTGGTTTAGAGAGAGCAAACTCATAATTTTCCCCGAAGCATTCTTCCAGGGCTCACTGGCCTGTCGGGAGCCGGGAATGTCAGGTAGCTTCAAGGCAGGCATGAATGCCGCCCTCAAAATGGGAAAGCAGGGCTTGTTCCAGCAGGCCCCCGTTTTCATGGGCACACTCAGCGTACATCCCTGTGGCTTCTAACGAGTCCCAAGAGACACCGGTTACCCTGCGTTTCCTTCCCTGAATCAACTTATCGAAGTAGGGAGTCCCGCATCCGGCGAACTGTCTCAACCGAGGAACGCCGTAGCTGCTCCTCTGGGCCTGGGGCTGCCTGCAGTGCCGCAGAAGGAACAGGACTTGAAGTGCAGTAAGAACCCAAGCCGCCGTCCTCTAGGAGGCACGGTGACTTCAGTCAGGAGGTACTGGATGGAACGCGAAGACGAGGGATCCTCAGACGGCAGCTCCGACTAGGGCACCGCGTAAGACCTCCGCGCCACGTGGGACGTGCCAGAACGGCGTTCGCGAACGTGTGCGAGTGCCGAGGAAACTAAGCTGCTCCGAAGGAGAGGGCAGTGCGTTTCCCTACACTCGGCCTGCACACAGGGGGCTCTGAAGGGCTACGGGCCTGGATGTTGCTTAGCAGACCCAGGTGCACCTGGGGGTACTCAGTGTTCCTGCCGGGAGCAGGGTGCCCCGGCTAGCCTCCCAGGTGTCCAGAAAGCTGTGCTGCCGTTAAAGGCATGCAGAGCAGAGGCCACCGCCTCCTGGAAGCTGCAGCACGCCTCCGCTTCTGCACGGCGAATCAGGGCCTTCCTTCCAGGCATGGGTTCATGCTGGGTGTGCCGGTAGCGACACAGCGTGCTAAGATGCTGACTTTCTCCTTGAGCAGAGTGACTTCGGGTACGAGGGTGGGTCTCGCAGTGTTCCAAGCACAGTGTTCTATCATGGCAGCTCACACAAGGGCCATGACAGAGTCTTCCTGGGCACTTCGCACTCACCAGCCATGTTGTCCCGAGGGCGTTCGAGGGCTCTGGAGATGTAGCGCTCCTCAAGGAACGCGCAGTGTGTTGCTGCCCAGCACTCGGCAGGCACAGAGGTCCTCCGGGGGATCAACCAATGGAGCTCGACGTTGCTCCGCCAGCCCACAGGTGTCTGGAGGCACTCAGTGACCTCGGAGGGAAAATGATGCACACCCGTGGGGCCTAGGAGTCCCCGGACGTGTACTTCCTTTAAAATAAAGCACATAAGCGACTGAGAACTTGTGGAAAGAGCTGCATGCCTCCCTTTCTGCACGGCTACTCAGGGCCTAACCTGGAGGCGAGTTTTCACGTCGCGGTTCCCTTTCGCTCTAGAGCCTGTCATGCGGACCGCCGCCGCGGCCACGGAAGCCCCTGGTTTAGAGAGAGCAAACTCATAATTTTCCCCGAAGCATTCTTCCAGGGCTCACTGGCCTGTCGGGAGCCGGGAATGTCAGGTACCTTCAAGGCAGGCATGAATGCCGCCCTCAAAATGGGAAAGCAGGGCTTGTTCCAGCAGGCCCCCGTTTTCATGGGCACACTCAGCGTACATCCCTGTGGCTTCTAACGAGTCCCAAGAGACACCGGTTACCCTGCGTTTCCTTCCCTGAATCAACTTATCGAAGTAGGGAGTCCCGCATCCGGCGAACTGTCTCAACCGAGGAACGCCGTAGCTGCTCCTCTGGGCCTGGGGCTGCCTGCAGTGCCGCAGAAGGAACAGGACTTGAAGTGCAGTAAGAACCCAAGCCGCCGTCCTCTAGGAGGCACGGTGACTTCAGTCAGGAGGTACTGGATGGAAGGCGAAGACGAGGGCTCCTCAGACGGCAGCTCCGACTAGGGCACCGCGTAAGACCTCCGCGCCACGTGGGACGTGCCAGAACGGCGTTCGCGAACGTGTGCGAGTGCCGAGGAAACTAAGCTGCTCCTAAGGAGAGGGCAGTGCGTTTCCCTACACTCGGCCTGCACACAGGGGGCTCTGAAGGGCTACGGGCCTGGATGTTGCTTAGCAGACCCAGGTGCACCTGGGGGTACTCAGTGTTCCTGCCGGGAGCAGGGTGCCCCGGCTAGCCTCCCAGGTGTCCAGAAAGCTGTGCTGCCGTTAAAGGCATGCAGAGCAGAGGCCACCGCCTCCTGGAAGCTGCAGCACACCTCCGCTTCTGCACGGCGAATCAGGGCCTTCCTTCCAGGCATGGGTTCATGCTGGCTGTGCCGGTAGCGACACAGCATGCTAAGATGCTGACTTTCTCCTCGAGCAGAGAGACTTCAGGTGCGAGGGCGGGCCTCGCATTGTTCCAAGCACAGTGTTCTCTCATGGCAGCTCACACAAGGGCCATGACAGAGTCTTCCTGGGCACTTCGCACTCACTAGCCATGTTGTCCCGAGGGCGTTCGAGGGTTCTGGAGATGTAGCGCTCCTCAAGGAACGCGCAGTGTGTTGCTGCCCAGCACTCGGCAGGCACAGAGGTCCTCCGGGGGATCAACCAATGGAGCTCGACATTGC
This sequence comes from Globicephala melas, assembly GCF_963455315.2. Taxonomy (NCBI): domain Eukaryota; kingdom Metazoa; phylum Chordata; class Mammalia; order Artiodactyla; family Delphinidae; genus Globicephala; species Globicephala melas. Next base: position 45,788 of record NW_027207601.1, read on the forward strand.
TCCGCCGGCCCACAGGTGTCTGGAGGCACTCAGTGACCTCGGAGGGAAAACGATGCACACCCGTGGGGCCTAGGAGTCCCCGGACGTGTACTTCCTTTAAAATAAAGCACATAAGCGACTGAGAACTTGTGGAAACAGCTGCATGCCTCCCTTTCTGCACGGCTACTCAGGGCCTAACCTGGAGGCGAGTTCTCACGTCGCGGTTCCCTTTCGCTCTAGAGCCTGTCATGCGGACCGCCGCCGCGGCCACGGAAGCCCCTGGTTTAGAGAGAGCAAACTCATAATTTTCCCCGAAGCATTCTTCCAGGGCTCACTGGCCTGTCGGGAGCCGGGAATGTCAGGTAGCTTCAAGGCAGGCATGAATGCCGCCCTCAAAATGGGAAAGCAGGGCTTGTTCCAGCAGGCCCCCGTTTTCATGGGCACACTCAGCGTACATCCCTGTGGCTTGTAACGAGTCCCAAGAGACACCGGTTACCCTGCGTTTCCTTCCCTGAATCAACTTATCGAAGTAGGGAGTCCCGCATCCGGCGAACTGTCTCAACCGAGGAACGCCGTAGCTGCTCCTCTGGGCCTGGGGCTGCCTGCAGTGCCGCAGAAGGAACAGGACTTGAAGTGCAGTAAGAACCCAAGCCGCCGTCCTCTAGGAGGCACGGTGACTTCAGTCAGGAGGTACTGGATGGAACGCGAAGACGAGGGCTCCTCAGACGGCAGCTCCGACTAGGGCACCGCGTAAGACCTCCGCGCCACGTGGGACGTGCCAGAACAGCGTTCGCGAACGTGTGCGAGTGCCGAGGAAACTAAGCTGCTCCGAAGGAGAGGGCAGTGCGTTTCCCTACACTCGGCCTGCACGCAGGGGGCTCTGAAGGGCAACGGGCCTGGATGTTGCTTAGCAGACCCAGGTGCACCTGGGGGTACTCAGTGTTCCTGCCGGGAGCAGGGTGCCCCGGCTAGCCTCCCAGGTGTCCAGAAAGCTGTGCTGCCGTTAAAGGCATGCAGAGAAGAGGCCACCGCCTCCTGGAAGCTGCAGCACACCTCCGCTTCTGCACGGCGAATCAGGGCCTTCCTTCCAGGCATGGGTTCATGCTGGGTGTGCCGGTAGCGACACAGCGTGCTAAGATGCTGACTTTCTCCTCGAGCAGAGTGACTTCGGGTACGAGGGTGGGTCTCGCAGTGTTCCAAGCACAGTGTTCTATCATGGCAGCTCACACAAGGGCCATGACAGAGTCTTCCTGGGCACTTCGCACTCACCAGCCATGTTGTCCCGAGGGCGTTCGAGGGCTCTGGAGATGTAGCGCTCCTCAAGGAACGCGCAGTGTGTTGCTGCCCAGCACTCGGCAGGCACAGAGGTCCTCCGGGGGATCAACCAATGGAGCTCGACATTGCTCCGCCGGCCCACAGGTGTCTGGAGGCACTCAGTGACCTCTGAGGGAAAACGATGCACACCCGTGGGGCCTAGGAGTCCCCGGACGTGTACTTCCTTTAAAATAAAGAACATAAGCGACTGAGAACTTGTGGAAAGAGCTGCATGCCTCCCTTTCTGCACGGCTACTCAGGGCCTAACCTGGAGGCGAGTTTTCACGTCGCGGTTCCCTTTCGCTCTAGAGCCTGTCATGCGGACCGCCGCCGCGGCCACGGAAGCCCCTGGTTTAGAGAGAGCAAACTCATAATTTTCCCCGAAGCATTCTTCCAGGGCTCACTGGCCTGTCGGGAGCCGGGAATGTCAGGTACCTTCAAGGCAGGCATGAATGCCGCCCTCAAAATGGGAAAGCAGGGCTTGTTCCAGCAGGCCCCCGTTTTCATGGGCACACTCAGCGTACATCCCTGTGGCTTCTAACGAGTCCCAAGAGACACCGGTTACCCTGCGTTTCCTTCCCTGAATCAACTTATCGAAGTAGGGAGTCCCGCATCCGGCGAACTGTCTCAACCGAGGAACGCCGTAGCTGCTCCTCTGGGCCTGCAGTGCCGCAGAAGGAACAGGACTTGAAGTGCAGTAAGAACCCAAGCCGCCGTCCTCTAGGAGGCACGGTGACTTCAGTCAGGAGATCCTGGATGGAACGCGAAGACGAGGGCTCCTCAGAGGGCAGCTCCGACTAGGGCACCGCGTAAGACCTCCGCGCCACGTGGGACGTGCCAGAACGGCGTTCGCGAACGTGTGCGAGTGCCGAGGAAACTAAGCTGCTCCGAAGGAGAGGGCAGTGCGTTTCCCTACACTCGGCCTGCACACAGGGGGCTCTGAAGGGCTACGGGCCTGGATGTTGCTTAGCAGACCCAGGTGCACCTGGGGGTACTCAGTGTTCCTGCCGGGAGCAGGGTGCCCCGGCTAGCCTCCCAGGTGTCCAGAAAGCTGTGCTGCCGTTAAAGGCATGCAGAGAAGAGGCCACCGCCTCCTGGAAGCTGCAGCACACCTCCGCTTCTGCACGGCGAATCAGGGCCTTCCTTCCAGGCATGGGTTCATGCTGGGTGTGCCGGTAGCGACACAGCGTGCTAAGATGCTGACTTTCTCCTTGAGCAGAGTGACTTCGGGTACGAGGGTGGGTCTCGCAGTGTTCCAAGCACAGTGTTCTATCATGGCAGCTCACACAAGGGCCATGACAGAGTCTTCCTGGGCACTTCGCACTCACCAGCCATGTTGTCCCGAGGGCGTTCGAGGGCTCTAGAGATGTAGCGCTCCTAAAGGAACGCGCAGTGTGTTGCTGCCCAGCACTCGGCAGGCACAGAGGTCCTCCGGGGGATCAACCAATGGAGCTCGACATTGCTCCGCCGGCCCACAGGTGTCTGGAGGCACTCAGTGACCTCGGAGGGAAAACGATGCACACCCGTGGGGCCTAGGAGTCCCCGTACGTGTACTTCCTTTAAAATAAAGCACATAAGCGACTGAGAACTTGTGGAAAGAGCTGCATGCCTCCCTTTCTGCACGGCTACTCAGGGCCTAACCTGGAGGCGAGTTCTCACGTCGCGGTTCCCTTTCGCTCTAGAGCCTGTCATGCGGACCGCCGCCGCGGCCACGGAAGCCCCTGGTTTAGAGAGAGCAAACTCATAATTTTCCCCGAAGCATTCTTCCAGGGCTCACTGGCCTGTCGGGAGCCGGGAATGTCAGGTAGCTTCAAGGCAGGCATGAATGCCGCCCTCAAAATGGGAAAGCAGGGCTTGTTCCAGCAGGCCCCCGTTTTCATGGGCACACTCAGCGTACATCCCTGTGGCTTCTAACGAGTCCCAAGAGACACCGGTTACCCTGCGTTTCCTTCCCTGAATCAACTTATCGAAGTAGGGAGTCCCGCATCCGGCGAACTGTCTCAACCGAGGAACGCCGTAGCTGCTCCTCTGGGCCTGGGGCTGCCTGCAGTGCCGCAGAAGGAACAGGACTTGAAGTGCAGTAAGAACCCAAGCCGCCGTCCTCTAGGAGGCACGGTGACTTCAGTCAGGAGGTACTGGATGGAACGCGAAGACGAGGGCTCCTCAGAGGGCAGCTCCGACTAGGGCACCGCGTAAGACCTCCGCGCCACGTGGGACGTGCCAGAACGGCGTTCGCGAACGTGTGCGAGTGCCGAGGAAACTAAGCTGCTCCGAAGGAGAGGGCAGTGCGTTTCCCTACACTCGGCCTGCACACAGGGGGCTCTGAAGGGCTACGGGCCTGGATGTTGCTTAGCAGACCCAGGTGCACCTGGGGGTACTCAGTGTTCCTGCCGGGAGCAGGGTGCCCCGGCTAGCCTCCCAGGTGTCCAGAAAGCTGTGCTGCCGTTAAAGGCATGCAGAGCAGAGGCCACCGCCTCCTGGAAGCTGCAGCACGCCTCCGCTTCTGCACGGCGAATCAGGGCCTTCCTTCCAGGCATGGGTTCATGCTGGGTGTGCCGGTAGCGACACAGCGTGCTAAGATGCTGACTTTCTCCTCGAGCAGAGTGACTTCGGGTACGAGGGTGGGTCTCGCAGTGTTCCAAGCACAGTGTTCTATCATGGCAGCTCACACAAGGGCCATGACAGAGTCTTCCTGGGCACTTCGCACTCACCAGCCATGTTGTCCCGAGGGCGTTCGAGGGCTCTGGAGATGTAGCGCTCCTCAAGGAACGCGCAGTGTGTTGCTGCCCAGCACTCGGCAGGCACAGAGGTCCTCCGGGGGATCAACCAATGGAGCTCGACATTGCTCCGCCGGCCCACATGTGTCTGGAGGCACTCAGTGACCTCAGAGGGAAAACGATGCACACCCGTGGGGCCAAGGAGTCCCCGGACGTGTACTTCCTTTAAAATAAACACATAAGCGACTGAGAACTTGTGGAAACAGCTGCATGCCTCCCTTTCTGCACGGCTACTCACGGCCTAACCTGGAGGCGAGTTCTCACGTCGCGGTTCCCTTTCGCTCTAGAGCCTGTCATGCGGACCGCCGCCGCGGCCACGGAAGCCCCTGGTTTAGAGAGAGCAAACTCACAATTTTCCCCGAAGCATTCTTCCAGGGCTCACTGGCCTGTCGGGAGCCGGGAATGTCAGGTACCTTCAAGGCAGGCATGAATGCCGCCCTCAAAATGGGAAAGCAGGGCTTGTTCCAGCAAGCCCCCGTTTTCATGGGCACACTCAGCGTACATCCCTGTGGCTTCTAACGAGTCCCAAGAGACACCGGTTACCCTGCGTTTCCTTCCCTGAATCAACTTATCGAAGTAGGGAGTCCCGCATCCGGCGAACTGTCTCAACCGAGGAACGCCGTAGCTGCTCCTCTGGGCCTGGGGCTGCCTGCAGTGCCGCAGAAGGAACAGGACTTAAAGTGCAGTAAAAACCCAAGCCGCCGTCCTCTAGGAGGCACGGTGACTTCAGTCAGGAGGCCCTGGATGGAACGCAAAGACGAGGGCTCCTCTGAGGGCAGCTCCGACTAGGGCACCGCGTAAGATCTCCGCGCCACGTGGGACGTGCCAGAACGGGGTTCGCGAACGTGTGCGAGTGCCGAGGAAACTAAGCTGCTCCGAAGGAGAGGGCAGTGCGTTTCCCTACACTCGGCCTGCACACAGGGGGCTCTGAAGGGCTACGGGCCTGGATGTTGCTTAGCAGACCCAGGTGCACCTGGGGGTACTCAGTGTTCCTGCCGGGAGCAGGGTGCCCCGGCTAGCCTCCCAGGTGTCCAGAAAGCTGTGCTGCCGTTAAAGGCATGCAGAGCAGAGGCCACCGCCTCCTGGAAGCTGCAGCACGCCTCCGCTTCTGCACGGCGAATCAGGGCCTTCCTTCCAGGCATGGGTTCATGCTGGGTGTGCCGGTAGCGACACAGCGTGCTAAGATGCTGACTTTCTCCTTGAGCAGAGTGACTTCGGGTACGACGGTGGGTCTCGCAGTGTTCCAAGCACAGTGTTCTATCATGGCAGCTCACACAAGGGCCATGACAGAGTCTTCCTGGGCACTTCGCACTCACCAGCCATGTTGTCCCGAGGGCGTTCGAGGGCTCTGGAGATGTAGTGCTCCTCAAGGAACGCGCAGTGTGTTGCTGCCCAGCACTCGGCAGGCACAGAGGTCCTCCGGGGGATCAACCAATGGAGCTCGACGTTGCTCCGCCGGCCCACAGGTGTCTGGAGGCACTCAGTGACCTCGGAGGGAAAACGATGCACACCCGTGGGGCCTAGGAGTCCCCGGACGTGTACTTCCTTTAAAATAAAGCACATAAGCGACTGAGAACTTGTGGAAACAGCTGCATGCCTCCCTTTCTGCACGGCTACTCAGGGCCTAACCTGGAGGCGAGTTCTCACGTCGCGGTTCCCTTTCGCTCTAGAGCCTGTCATGCGGACCGCCGCCGCGGCCACGGAAGCCCCTGGTTTAGAGAGAGCAAACTCACAATTTTCCCCGAAGCATTCTTCCAGGGCTCACTGGCCTGTCGGGAGCCGGGAATGTCAGGTAGCTTCAAGGCAGGCATGAATGCCACCTTCAAAATGGGAAAGCAGTGCTTGTTCCAGCAGGCCCCCGTTTTCATGGGCACACTCAGCGTACATCCCTGTGGCTTCTAACGAGTCCCAAGAGACACCGGTTACCCTGCGTTTCCTTCCCTGAATCAACTTATCGAAGTAGGGAGTCCCGCATCCGGCGAACTGTCTCAACCGAGGAACGCCGTAGCTGCTCCTCTGGGCCTGCAGTGCCGCAGAAGGAACAGGACTTGAAGTGCAGTAAGAACCCAAGCCGCCGTCCTCTAGGAGGCACGGTGACTTCAGTCAGGAGATCCTGGATGGAACGCGAAGACGAGGGCTCCTCAGACGGCAGCTCCGACTAGGGCACCGCGTAAGACCTCCGCGCCACGTGGGACGTGCCAGAACGGCGTTCGCGAACGTGTGCGAGTGCCGAGGAAACTAAGCTGCTCCGAAGGAGAGGGCAGTGCGTTTCCCTACACTCGGCCTGCACACAGGGGGCTCTGAAGGGCTACGGGCCTGGATGTTGCTTAGCAGACCCAGGTGCACCTGGGGGTACTCAGTGTTCCTGCCGGGAGCAGGGTGCCCCGGCTAGCCTCCCAGGTGTCCAGAAAGCTGTGCTGCCGTTAAAGGCATGCAGAGCAGAGGCCACCGCCTCCTGGAAGCTGCAGCACGCCTCCGCTTCTGCACGGCGAATCAGGGCCTTCCTTCCAGGCATGGGTTCATGCTGGGTGTGCCGGTAGCGACACAGCGTGCTAAGATGCTGACTTTCTCCTTGAGCAGAGTGACTTCGGGTACGACGGTGGGTCTCGCAGTGTTCCAAGCACAGTGTTCTATCATGGCAGCTCACACAAGGGCCATGACAGAGTCTTCCTGGGCACTTCGCACTCACCAGCCATGTTGTCCCGAGGGCGTTCGAGGGCTCTGGAAATGTAGCGCTCCTCAAGGAACGCGCAGTGTGTTGCTGCCCAGCACTCGGCAGGCACAGAGGTCCTCCGGGGGATCAACCAATGGAGCTCGACATTGCTCCGCCGGCCCACAGGTGTCTGGAGGCACTCAGTGACCTCGGAGGGAAAACGATGCACACCCGTGGGGCCTAGGAGTCCCCGTACGTGTACTTCCTTTAAAATAAAGCACATAAGCGACTGAGAACTTGTGGAAAGAGCTGCATGCCTCCCTTTCTGCACGGCTACTCAGGGCCTAACCTGGAGGCGAGTTCTCACGTCGCGGTTCCCTTTCGCTCTAGAGCCTGTCATGCGGACCGCCGCCGCGGCCACGGAAGCCCCTGGTTTAGAGAGAGCAAACTCATAATTTTCCCCGAAGCATTCTTCCAGGGCTCACTGGCCTGTCGGGAGCCGGGAATGTCAGGTAGCTTCAAGGCAGGCATGAATGCCGCCCTCAAAATGGGAAAGCAGGGCTTGTTTCAGCAGGCCCCCGTTTTCATGGGCACACTCAGCGTACATCCCTGTGGCTTCTAACGACTCCCAAGAGACACCGGTTACCCTGCGTTTCCTTCCCTGAATCAACTTATCGAAGTAGGGAGTCCCGCATCCGGCGAACTGTCTCAACCGAGGAACGCCGAAGCTGCTCCTCTGGGCCTGGGGCTGCCTGCAGTGCCGCAGAAGGAACAGGACTTGAAGTGCAGTAAGAACCCAAGCCGCCGTCCTCTAGGAGGCACGGTGACTTCAGTCAGGAGGTACTGGATGGAACGCGAAGACGAGGGCTCCTCAGACGGCAGCTCCGACTAGGGCACCGCGTAAGACCTCCGCGCCACGTGGGACGTGCCAGAACGGCGTTCGCGAACGTGTGCGAGTGCCGAGGAAACTAAGCTGCTCCGAAGGAGAGGGCAGTGCGTTTCCCTACACTCGGCCTGCACACAGGGGGCTCTGAAGGGCTACGGGCCTGGATGTTGCTTAGCAGACCCAGGTGCACCTGGGGGTACTCAGTGTTCCTGCCGGGAGCAGGGTGCCCCGGCTAGCCTCCCAGGTGTCCAGAAAGCTGTGCGGCCGTTAAAGGCATGCAGAGAAGAGGCCACCGCCTCCTGGAAGCTGCAGCACACCTCCGCTTCTGCACGGCGAATCAGGGCCTTCCTTCCAGGCATGGGTTCATGCTGGGTGTGCCGGTAGCGACACAGCGTGCTAAGATGCTGACTTTCTCCTTGAGCAGAGTGACTTCGGGTACGACGGTGGGTCTCGCAGTGTTCCAAGCACAGTGTTCTATCATGGCAGCTCACACAAGGGCCATGACAGAGTCTTCCTGGGCACTTCGCACTCACCAGCCATGTTGTCCCGAGGGCGTTCGAGGGCTCTTGAAATGTAGCGCTCCTCAAGGAACGCGCAGTGTGTTGCTGCCCAGCACTCGGCAGGCACAGAGGTCCTCCGGGGGATCAACCAATGGAGCTCGACATTGCTCCGCCGGCCCACAGGTGTCTGGAGGCACTCAGTGACCTCGGAGGGAAAACGATGCACACCCGTGGGGCCTAGGAGTCCCCGGACGTGTACTTCCTTTAAAATAAAGCACATAAGCGACTGAGAACTTCTGGAAAGAGCTGCATGCCTCCCTTTCTGCACGGCTACTCAGGGCCTAACCTGGAGGCGAGTTCTCACGTCGCGGTTCCCTTTCGCTCTAGAGCCTGTCATGCGGACCGCCGCCGCGGCCACGGAAGCCCCTGGTTTAGAGAGAGCAAACTCACAATTTTCCCCGAAGCATTCTTCCAGGGCTCACTGGCCTGTCGGGAGCCGGGAATGTCAGGTAGCTTCAAGGCAGGCATGAATGCCACCTTCAAAATGGGAAAGCAGGGCTTGTTCCAGCAGGCCCCCGTTTTCATGGGCACACTCAGCGTACATCCCTGTGGCTTCTAACGAGTCCCAAGAGACACCGGTTACCCTGCGTTTCCTTCCCTGAATCAACTTATCGAAGTAGGGAGTCCCGCATCCGGCGAACTGTCTCAACCGAGGAACGCCGTAGCTGCTCCTCTGGCCCTGGGGCTGCCTGCAGTGCCGCAGAAGGAACAGGACTTGAAGTGCAGTAAGAACCCAAGCCGCCGTCCTCTAGGAGGCACGGTGACTTCAGTCAGGAGATCCTGGATGGAACGCGAAGACGAGGGCTCCTCAGACGGCAGCTCCGACTAGGGCACCGCGTAAGACCTCCGCGCCACGTGGGACGTGCCAGAACGGCGTTCGCGAACGTGTGCGAGTGCCGAGGAAACTAAGCTGCTCCGAAGGAGAGGGCAGTGCGTTTCCCTACACTCGGCCTGCACACAGGGGGCTCTGAAGGGCTACGGGCCTGGATGTTGCTTAGCAGACCCAGGTGCACCTGGGGGTACTCAGTGTTCCTGCCGGGAGCAGGGTGCCCCGGCTAGCCTCCCAGGTGTCCAGAAAGCTGTGCTGCCGTTAAAGGCATGCAGAGCAGAGGCCACCGCCTCCTGGAAGCTGCAGCACGCCTCCGCTTCTGCACGGCGAATCAGGGCCTTCCTTCCAGGCATGGGTTCATGCTGGGTGTGCCGGTAGCGACACAGCGTGCTAAGATGCTGACTTTCTCCTTGAGCAGAGTGACTTCGGGTACGAGGGTGGGTCTCGCAGTGTTCCAAGCACAGTGTTCTATCATGGCAGCTCACACAAGGGCCATGACAGAGTCTTCCTGGGCACTTCGCACTCACCAGCCATGTTGTCCCGAGGGCGTTCGAGGGCTCTGGAAATGTAGCGCTCCTCAAGGAACGCGCAGTGTGTTGCTGCCCAGCACTCGGCAGGCACAGAGGTCCTCCGGGGGATCAACCAATGGAGCTCGACATTGCTCCGCCGGCCCACAGGTGTCTGGAGGCACTCAGTGACCTCGGAGGGAAAACGATGCACACCCGTGGGGCCTAGGAGTCCCCGTACGTGTACTTCCTTTAAAATAAAGCACATAAGCGACTGAGAACTTGTGGAAAGAGCTGCATGCCTCCCTTTCTGCACGGCTACTCAGGGCCTAACCTGGAGGCGAGTTCTCACGTCGCGGTTCCCTTTCGCTCTAGAGCCTGTCATGCGGACCGCCGCCGCGGCCACGGAAGCCCCTGGTTTAGAGAGAGCAAACTCATAATTTTCCCCGAAGCATTCTTCCAGGGCTCACTGGCCTGTCGGGAGCCGGGAATGTCAGGTAGCTTCAAGGCAGGCATGAATGCCGCCCTCAAAATGGGAAAGCAGGGCTTGTTTCAGCAGGCCCCCGTTTTCATGGGCACACTCAGCGTACATCCCTGTGGCTTCTAACGACTCCCAAGAGACACCGGTTACCCTGCGTTTCCTTCCCTGAATCAACTTATCGAAGTAGGGAGTCCCGCATCCGGCGAACTGTCTCAACCGAGGAACGCCGAAGCTGCTCCTCTGGGCCTGGGGCTGCCTGCAGTGCCGCAGAAGGAACAGGACTTGAAGTGCAGTAAGAACCCAAGCCGCCGTCCTCTAGGAGGCACGGTGACTTCAGTCAGGAGGTACTGGATGGAACGCGAAGACGAGGGCTCCTCAGACGGCAGCTCCGACTAGGGCACCGCGTAAGACCTCCGCGCCACGTGGGACGTGCCAGAACGGCGTTCGCGAACGTGTGCGAGTGCCGAGGAAACTAAGCTGCTCCGAAGGAGAGGGCAGTGCGTTTCCCTACACTCGGCCTGCACACAGGGGGCTCTGAAGGGCTACGGGCCTGGATGTTGCTTAGCAGACCCAGGTGCACCTGGGGGTACTCAGTGTTCCTGCCGGGAGCAGGGTGCCCCGGCTAGCCTCCCAGGTGTCCAGAAAGCTGTGCTGCCGTTAAAGGCATGCAGAGAAGAGGCCACCGCCTCCTGGAAGCTGCAGCACACCTCCGCTTCTGCACGGCGAATCAGGGCCTTCCTTCCAGGCATGGGTTCATGCTGGGTGTGCCGGTAGCGACACAGCGTGCTAAGATGCTGACTTTCTCCTTGAGCAGAGTGACTTCGGGTACGACGGTGGGTCTCGCAGTGTTCCAAGCACAGTGTTCTATCATGGCAGCTCACACAAGGGCCATGACAGAGTCTTCCTGGGCACTTCGCACTCACCAGCCATGTTGTCCCGAGGGCGTTCGAGGGCTCTGGAAATGTAGCGCTCCTCAAGGAACGCGCAGTGTGTTGCTGCCCAGCACTCGGCAGGCACAGAGGTCCTCCGGGGGATCAACCAATGGAGCTCGACATTGCTCCGCCGGCCCACAGGTGTCTGGAGGCACTCAGTGACCTCGGAGGGAAAACGATGCACACCCGTGGGGCCTAGGAGTCCCCGGACGTGTACTTCCTTTAAAATAAAGCACATAAGCGACTGAGAACTTGTGGAAACAGCTGCATGCCTCCCTTTCTGCACGGCTACTCAGGGCCTAACCTGGAGGCGAGTTCTCACGTCGCGGTTCCCTTTCGCTCTAGAGCCTGTCATGCGGACCGCCGCCGCGGCCACGGAAGCCCCTGGTTTAGAGAGAGCAAACTCATAATTTTCCCCGAAGCATTCTTCCAGGGCTCACTGGCCTGTCGGGAGCCGGGAATGTCAGGTAGCTTCAAGGCAGGCATGAATGCCGCCCTCAAAATGGGAAAGCAGGGCTTGTTCCAGCAGGCCCCCGTTTTCATGGGCACACTCAGCGTACATCCCTGTGGCTTGTAACGAGTCCCAAGAGACACCGGTTACCCTGCGTTTCCTTCCCTGAATCAACTTATCGAAGTAGGGAGTCCCGCATCCGGCGAACTGTCTCAACCGAGGAACGCCGTAGCTGCTCCTCTGGGCCTGGGGCTGCCTGCAGTGCCGCAGAAGGAACAGGACTTGAAGTGCAGTAAGAATCCAAGCCGCCGTCCTCTAGGAGGCACGGTGACTTCAGTCAGGTGGTACTGGATGGAACGCGAAGACGAGGGCTCCTCAGACGGCAGCTCCGACTAGGGCACCGCGTAAGACCTCCGCGCCACGTGGGACGTGCCAGAACAGCGTTCGCGAACGTGTGCGAGTGCCGAGGAAACTAAGCTGCTCCGAAGGAGAGGGCAGTGCGTTTCCCTACACTCGGCCTGCACACAGGGGGCTCTGAAGGGCTACGGGCCTGGATGTTGCTTAGCAGACCCAGGTGCACCTGGGGGTACTCAGTGTTCCTGCCGGGAGCAGGGTGCCCCGGCTAGCCTCCCAGGTGTCCAGAAAGCTGTGCTGCCGTTAAAGGCATGCAGAGAAGAGGCCACCGCCTCCTGGAAGCTGCAGCACACCTCCGCTTCTGCACGGCGAATCAGGGCCTTCCTTCCAGGCATGGGTTCATGCTGGGTGTGCCGGTAGCGACACAGCGTGCTAAGATGCTGACTTTCTCCTTGAGCAGAGTGACTTCGGGTACGAGGGTGGGTCTCGCAGTGTTCCAAGCACAGTGTTCTATCATGGCAGCTCACACAAGGGCCATGACAGAGTCTTCCTGGGCACTTCGCACTCACCAGCCATGTTGTCCCGAGGGCGTTAGAGGGCTCTGGAAATGTAGCGCTCCTCAAGGAACGCGCAGTGTGTTGCTGCCCAGCACTCGGCAGGCACAGAGGTCCTCCGGGCGATCAACCAATGGAGCTCGACGTTGCTCCGCCGGCCCACAGGTGTCTGGAGGCACTCAGTGACCTCGGAGGGAAAACGATGCACACCCGTGGGGCCTAGGAGTCCCCGGACGTGTACTTCCTTTAAAATAAAGCACATAAGCGACTGAGAACTTGTGGAAACAGCTGCATGCCTCCCTTTCTGCACGGCTACTCAGGGCCTAACCTGGAGGCGAGTTCTCACGTCGCGGTTCCCTTTCGCTCTAGAGCCTGTCATGCGGACCGCCGCCGCGGCCACGGAAGCCCCTGGTTTAGAGAGAGCAAACTCACAATTTTCCCCGAAGCATTCTTCCAGGGCTCACTGGCCTGTCGGGAGCCGGGAATGTCAGGTAGCTTCAAGGCAGGCATGAATGCCACCTTCAAAATGGGAAAGCAGTGCTTGTTCCAGCAGGCCCCCGTTTTCATGGGCACACTCAGCGTACATCACTGTGGCTTCTAACGAGTCCCAAGAGACACCGGTTACCCTGCGTTTCCTTCCCTGAATCAACTTATCGAAGTAGGGAGTCCCGCATCCGGCGAACTGTCTCAACCGAGGAACGCCGTAGCTGCTCCTCTGGGCCTGCAGTGCCGCAGAAGGAACAGGACTTGAAGTGCAGTAAGAACCCAAGCCGCCGTCCTCTAGGAGGCACGGTGACTTCAGTCAGGAGATCCTGGATGGAACGCGAAGACGAGGGCTCCTCAGACGGCAGCTCCGACTAGGGCACCGCGTAAGACCTCCGCGCCACGTGGGACGTGCCAGAACGGCGTTCGCGAACGTGTGCGAGTGCCGAGGAAACTAAGCTGCTCCGAAGGAGAGGGCAGTGCGTTTCCCTACACTCGGCCTGCACACACGGGGCTCTGAAGGGCTACGGGCCTGGATTTTGCTTAGCAGACCCAGGTGCACCTGGGGGTACTCAGTGTTCCTGCCGGGAGCAGGGTGCCCCGGCTAGCCTCCCAGGTGTCCAGAAAGCTGTGCTGCCGTTAAAGGCATGCAGAGAAGAGGCCACCGCCTCCTGGAAGCTGCAGCACACCTCCGCTTCTGCACGGCGAATCAGGGCCTTCCTTCCAGGCATGGGTTCATGCTGGGTGTGCCGGTAGCGACACAGCGTGCTAAGATGCTGACTTTCTCCTTGAGCAGAGTGACTTCGGGTACGACGGTGGGTCTCGCAGTGTTCCAAGCACAGTGTTCTATCATGGCAGCTCACACAAGGGCCATGACAGAGTCTTCCTGGGCACTTCGCACTCACCAGCCATGTTGTCCCGAGGGCGTTCGAGGGCTCTTGAAATGTAGCGCTCCTCAAGGAACGCGCAGTGTGTTGCTGCCCAGCACTCGGCAGGCACAGAGGTCCTCCGGGGGATCAACCAATGGAGCTCGACATTGCTCCGCCGGCCCACAGGTGTCTGGAGGCACTCAGTGACCTCGGAGGGAAAACGATGCACACCCGTGGGGCCTAGGAGTCCCCGGACGTGTACTTCCTTTAAAATAAAGCACATAAGCGACTGAGAACTTCTGGAAAGAGCTGCATGCCTCCCTTTCTGCACGGCTACTCAGGGCCTAACCTGGAGGCGAGTTCTCACGTCGCGGTTCCCTTTCGCTCTAGAGCCTGTCATGCGGACCGCCGCCGCGGCCACGGAAGCCCCTGGTTTAGAGAGAGCAAACTCACAATTTTCCCCGAAGCATTCTTCCAGGGCTCACTGGCCTGTCGGGAGCCGGGAATGTCAGGTAGCTTCAAGGCAGGCATGAATGCCACCTTCAAAATGGGAAAGCAGGGCTTGTTCCAGCAGGCCCCCGTTTTCATGGGCACACTCAGCGTACATCCCTGTGGCTTCTAACGAGTCCCAAGAGACACCGGTTACCCTGCGTTTCCTTCCCTGAATCAACTTATCGAAGTAGGGAGTCTCGCATCCGGCGAACTGTCTCAACCGAGGAACGCCGTAGCTGCTCCTCTGGGCCTGGGGCTGCCTGCAGTGCCGCAGAAGGAACAGGACTTGAAGTGCAGTAAGAACCCAAGCCGCCGTCCTCTAGGAGGCACGGTGACTTCAGTCAGGAGATCCTGGATGGAACGCGAAGACGAGGGCTCCTCAGACGGCAGCTCCGACTAGGGCACCGCGTAAGACCTCCGCGCCACGTGGGACGTGCCAGAACGGCGTTCGCGAACGTGTGCGAGTGCCGAGGAAACTAAGCTGCTCCGAAGGAGAGGGCAGTGCGTTTCCCTACACTCGGCCTGCACACAGGGGGCTCTGAAGGGCTACGGGCCTGGATGTTGCTTAGCAGACCCAGGTGCACCTGGGGGTACTCAGTGTTCCTGCCGGGAGCAGGGTGCCCCGGCTAGCCTCCCAGGTGTCCAGAAAGCTGTGCTGCCGTTAAAGGCATGCAGAGCAGAGGCCACCGCCTCCTGGAAGCTGCAGCACGCCTCCGCTTCTGCACGGCGAATCAGGGCCTTCCTTCCAGGCATGGGTTCATGCTGGGTGTGCCGGTAGCGACACAGCGTGCTAAGATGCTGACTTTCTCCTTGAGCAGAGTGACTTCGGGTACGAGGGTGGGTCTCGCAGTGTTCCAAGCACAGTGTTCTATCATGGCAGCTCACACAAGGGCCATGACAGAGTCTTCCTGGGCACTTCGCACTCACCAGCCATGTTGTCCCGAGGGCGTTCGAGGGCTCTGGAAATGTAGCGCTCCTCAAGGAACGCGCAGTGTGTTGCTGCCCAGCACTCGGCAGGCACAGAGGTCCTCCGGGGGATCAACCAATGGAGCTCGACATTGCTCCGCCGGCCCACAGGTGTCTGGAGGCACTCAGTGACCTCGGAGGGAAAACGATGCACACCCGTGGGGCCTAGGAGTCCCCGTACGTGTACTTCCTTTAAAATAAAGCACATAAGCGACTGAGAACTTGTGGAAAGAGCTGCATGCCTCCCTTTCTGCACGGCTACTCAGGGCCTAACCTGGAGGCGAGTTCTCACGTCGCGGTTCCCTTTCGCTCTAGAGCCTGTCATGCGGACCGCCGCCGCGGCCACGGAAGCCCCTGGTTTAGAGAGAGCAAACTCATAATTTTCCCCGAAGCATTCTTCCAGGGCTCACTGGCCTGTCGGGAGCCGGGAATGTCAGGTAGCTTCAAGGCAGGCATGAATGCCGCCCTCAAAATGGGAAAGCAGGGCTTGTTTCAGCAGGCCCCCGTTTTCATGGGCACACTCAGCGTACATCCCTGTGGCTTCTAACGAGTCCCAAGAGACACCGGTTACCCTGCGTTTCCTTCCCTGAATCAACTTATCGAAGTAGGGAGTCCCGCATCCGGCGAACTGTCTCAACCGAGGAACGCCGTAGCTGCTCCTCTGGGCCTGGGGCTGCCTGCAGTGCCGCAGAAGGAACAGGACTTGAAGTGCAGTAAGAACCCAAGCCGCCGTCCTCTAGGAGGCACGGTGACTTCAGTCAGGAGGTACTGGATGGAACGCGAAGACGAGGGCTCCTCAGACGGCAGCTCCGACTAGGGCACCGCGTAAGACCTCCGCGCCACGTGGGACGTGCCAGAACGGCGTTCGCGAACGTGTGCGAGTGCCGAGGAAACTAAGCTGCTCCGAAGGAGAGGGCAGTGCGTTTCCCTACACTCGGCCTGCAGACAGGGGGCTCTGAAGGGCTACGGGCCTGGATGTTGCTTAGCAGACCCAGGTGCACCTGGGGGTACTCAGTGTTCCTGCCGGGGGCAGGGTGCCCCGGCTAGCCTCCCAGGTGTCCAGAAAGCTGTGCTGCCGTTAAAGGCATGCAGAGCAGAGGCCACCGCCTCCTGGAAGCTGCAGCACGCCTCCGCTTCTGCACGGCGAATCAGGGCCTTCCTTCCAGGCATGGGTTCATGCTGGGTGTGCCGGTAGCGACACAGCGTGCTAAGATGCTGACTTTCTCCTCGAGCAGAGTGACTTCGGGTACGAGGGTGGGTCTCGCAGTGTTCCAAGCACAGTGTTCTATCATGGCAGTTCACACAAGGGCCATGACAGAGTCTTCCTGGGCACTTCGCACTCACCAGCCATGTTGTCCCGAGGGCGTTCGAGGGCTCTGGAGATGTAGCGCTCCTCAAGGAACGCGCAGTGTGTTGCTGCCCAGCACTCGGCAGGCACAGAGGTCCTCCGGGGGATCAACCAATGGACCTCGACGTTGCTCCGCCGGCCCACAGGTGTCTGGAGGCACTCAGTGACCTCGGAGGGAAAACGATGCACACCCGTGGGGCCTAGGAGTCCCCGGACGTGTACTTCCTTTAAAATAAAGCACATAAGCGACTGAGAACTTGTGGAAAGAGCTGCATGCCTCCCTTTCTGCACGGCTACTCAGGGCCTAACCTGGAGGCGAGTTTTCACGTCGCGGTTCCCTTTCGCTCTAGAGCCTGTCATGCGGACCGCCGCCGCGGCCACGGAAGCCCCTGGTTTAGAGAGAGCAAACTCATAATTTTCCCCGAAGCATTCTTCCAGGGCTCACTGGCCTGTCGGGAGCCGGGAATGTCAGGTAGCTTCAAGGCAGGCATGAATGCCGCCCTCAAAATGGGAAAGCAGGGTTTGTTCCAGCAGGCCCCCGTTTTCATGGGCACACTCAGCGTACATCCCTGTGGCTTGTAACGAGTCCCAAGAGACACCGGTTACCCTGCGTTTCCTTCCCTGAATCAACTTATCGAAGTAGGGAGTCCCGCATCCGGCGAACTGTCTCAACCGAGGAACGCCGTAGCTGCTCCTCTGGGCCTGGGGCTGCCTGCAGTGCCGCAGAAGGAACAGGACTTGAAGTGCAGTAAGAATCAAAGCCGCCGTCCTCTAGGAGGCACGGTGACTTCAGTCAGGTGGTACTGGATGGAACGCGAAGACGAGGGCTCCTCAGACGGCAGCTCCGACTAGGGCACCGCGTAAGACCTCCGCGCCACGTGGGACGTGCCAGAACAGCGTTCGCGAACGTGTGCGAGTGCCGAGGAAACTAAGCTGCTCCGAAGGAGAGGGCAGTGCGTTTCCCTACACTCGGCCTGCACACAGGGGGCTCTGAAGGGCTACGGGCCTGGATGTTGCTTAGCAGACCCAGGTGCACCTGGGGGTACTCAGTGTTCCTGCCGGGAGCAGGGTGCCCCGGCTAGCCTCCCAGGTGTCCAGAAAGCTGTGCTGCCGTTAAAGGCATGCAGAGAAGAGGCCACCGCCTCCTGGAAGCTGCAGCACACCTCCGCTTCTGCACGGCGAATCAGGGCCTTCCTTCCAGGCATGGGTTCATGCTGGGTGTGCCGGTAGCGACACAGCGTGCTAAGATGCTGACTTTCTCCTTGAGCAGAGTGACTTCGGGTACGAGGGTGGGTCTCGCAGTGTTCCAAGCACAGTGTTCTATCATGGCAGCTCACACAAGGGCCATGACAGAGTCTTCCTGGGCACTTCGCACTCACCAGCCATGTTGTCCCGAGGGCGTTAGAGGGCTCTGGAAATGTAGCGCTCCTCAAGGAACGCGCAGTGTGTTGCTGCCCAGCACTCGGCAGGCACAGAGGTCCTCCGGGGGATCAACCAATGGAGCTCGACGTTGCTCCGCCGGCCCACAGGTGTCTGGAGGCACTCAGTGACCTCGGAGGGAAAACGATGCACACCCGTGGGGCCTAGGAGTCCCCGGACGTGTACTTCCTTTAAAATAAAGCACATAAGCGACTGAGAACTTGTGGAAACAGCTGCATGCCTCCCTTTCTGCACGGCTACTCAGGGCCTAACCTGGAGGCGAGTTCTCACGTCGCGGTTCCCTTTCGCTCTAGAGCCTGTCATGCGGACCGCCGCCGCGGCCACGGAAGCCCCTGGTTTAGAGAGAGCAAACTCACAATTTTCCCCGAAGCATTCTTCCAGGGCTCACTGGCCTGTCGGGAGCCGGGAATGTCAGGTAGCTTCAAGGCAGGCATGAATGCCACCTTCAAAATGGGAAAGCAGTGCTTGTTCCAGCAGGCCCCCGTTTTCATGGGCACACTCAGCGTACATCCCTGTGGCTTCTAACGAGTCCCAAGAGACACCGGTTACCCTGCGTTTCCTTCCCTGAATCAACTTATCGAAGTAGGGAGTCCCGCATCCGGCGAACTGTCTCAACCGAGGAACGCCGTAGCTGCTCCTCTGGGCCTGCAGTGCCGCAGAAGGAACAGGACTTGAAGTGCAGTAAGAACCCAAGCCGCCGTCCTCTAGGAGGCACGGTGACTTCAGTCAGGAGATCCTGGATGGAACGCGAAGACGAGGGCTCCTCAGACGGCAGCTCCGACTAGGGCACCGCGTAAGACCTCCGCGCCACGTGGGACGTGCCAGAACGGCGTTCGCGAACGTGTGCGAGTGCCGAGGAAACTAAGCTGCTCCGAAGGAGAGGGCAGTGCGTTTCCCTACACTCGGCCTGCACACACGGGGCTCTGAAGGGCTACGGGCCTGGATTTTGCTTAGCAGACCCAGGTGCACCTGGGGGTACTCAGTGTTCCTGCCGGGAGCAGGGTGCCCCGGCTAGCCTCCCAGGTGTCCAGAAAGCTGTGCTGCCGTTAAAGGCATGCAGAGAAGAGGCCACCGCCTCCTGGAAGCTGCAGCACACCTCCGCTTCTGCACGGCGAATCAGGGCCTTCCTTCCAGGCATGGGTTCATGCTGGGTGTGCCGGTAGCGACACAGCGTGCTAAGATGCTGACTTTCTCCTTGAGCAGAGTGACTTCGGGTACGACGGTGGGTCTCGCAGTGTTCCAAGCACAGTGTTCTATCATGGCAGCTCACACAAGGGCCATGACAGAGTCTTCCTGGGCACTTCGCACTCACCAGCCATGTTGTCCCGAGGGCGTTAGAGGGCTCTGGAAATGTAGCGCTCCTCAAGGAACGCGCAGTGTGTTGCTGCCCAGCACTCGGCAGGCACAGAGGTCCTCCGGGGGATCAACCAATGGAGCTCGACGTTGCTCCGCCGGCCCACAGGTGTCTGGAGGCACTCAGTGACCTCGGAGGGAAAACGATGCACACCCGTGGGGCCTAGGAGTCCCCGGACGTGTACTTCCTTTAAAATAAAGCACATAAGCGACTGAGAACTTGTGGAAACAGCTGCATGCCTCCCTTTCTGCACGGCTACTCAGGGCCTAACCTGGAGGCGAGTTCTCACGTCGCGGTTCCCTTTCGCTCTAGAGCCTGTCATGCGGACCGCCGCCGCGGCCACGGAAGCCCCTGGTTTAGAGAGAGCAAACTCACAATTTTCCCCGAAGCATTCTTCCAGGGCTCACTGGCCTGTCGGGAGCCGGGAATGTCAGGTAGCTTCAAGGCAGGCATGAATGCCACCTTCAAAATGGGAAAGCAGTGCTTGTTCCAGCAGGCCCCCGTTTTCATGGGCACACTCAGCGTACATCACTGTGGCTTCTAACGAGTCCCAAGAGACACCGGTTACCCTGCGTTTCCTTCCCTGAATCAACTTATCGAAGTAGGGAGTCCCGCATCCGGCGAACTGTCTCAACCGAGGAACGCCGTAGCTGCTCCTCTGGGCCTGCAGTGCCGCAGAAGGAACAGGACTTGAAGTGCAGTAAGAACCCAAGCCGCCGTCCTCTAGGAGGCACGGTGACTTCAGTCAGGAGATCCTGGATGGAACGCGAAGACGAGGGCTCCTCAGACGGCAGCTCCGACTAGGGCACCGCGTAAGACCTCCGCGCCACGTGGGACGTGCCAGAACGGCGTTCGCGAACGTGTGCGAGTGCCGAGGAAACTAAGCTGCTCCGAAGGAGAGGGCAGTGCGTTTCCCTACACTCGGCCTGCACACACGGGGCTCTGAAGGGCTACGGGCCTGGATTTTGCTTAGCAGACCCAGGTGCACCTGGGGGTACTCAGTGTTCCTGCCGGGAGCAGGGTGCCCCGGCTAGCCTCCCAGGTGTCCAGAAAGCTGTGCTGCCGTTAAAGGCATGCAGAGAAGAGGCCACCGCCTCCTGGAAGCTGCAGCACACCTCCGCTTCTGCACGGCGAATCAGGGCCTTCCTTCCAGGCATGGGTTCATGCTGGGTGTGCCGGTAGCGACACAGCGTGCTAAGATGCTGACTTTCTCCTTGAGCAGAGTGACTTCGGGTACGACGGTGGGTCTCGCAGTGTTCCAAGCACAGTGTTCTATCATGGCAGCTCACACAAGGGCCATGACAGAGTCTTCCTGGGCACTTCGCACTCACCAGCCATGTTGTCCCGAGGGCGTTAGAGGGCTCTGGAAATGTAGCGCTCCTCAAGGAACGCGCAGTGTGTTGCTGCCCAGCACTCGGCAGGCACAGAGGTCCTCCGGGGGATCAACCAATGGAGCTCGACGTTGCTCCGCCGGCCCACAGGTGTCTGGAGGCACTCAGTGACCTCGGAGGGAAAACGATGCACACCCGTGGGGCCTAGGAGTCCCCGGACGTGTACTTCCTTTAAAATAAAGCACATAAGCGACTGAGAACTTGTGGAAACAGCTGCATGCCTCCCTTTCTGCACGGCTACTCAGGGCCTAACCTGGAGGCGAGTTCTCACGTCGCGGTTCCCTTTCGCTCTAGAGCCTGTCATGCGGACCGCCGCCGCGGCCACGGAAGCCCCTGGTTTAGAGAGAGCAAACTCACAATTTTCCCCGAAGCATTCTTCCAGGGCTCACTGGCCTGTCGGGAGCCGGGAATGTCAGGTAGCTTCAAGGCAGGCATGAATGCCACCTTCAAAATGGGAAAGCAGTGCTTGTTCCAGCAGGCCCCCGTTTTCATGGGCACACTCAGCGTACATCACTGTGGCTTCTAACGAGTCCCAAGAGACACCGGTTACCCTGCGTTTCCTTCCCTGAATCAACTTATCGAAGTAGGGAGTCCCGCATCCGGCGAACTGTCTCAACCGAGGAACGCCGTAGCTGCTCCTCTGGGCCTGCAGTGCCGCAGAAGGAACAGGACTTGAAGTGCAGTAAGAACCCAAGCCGCCGTCCTCTAGGAGGCACGGTGACTTCAGTCAGGAGATCCTGGATGGAACGCGAAGACGAGGGCTCCTCAGACGGCAGCTCCGACTAGGGCACCGCGTAAGACCTCCGCGCCACGTGGGACGTGCCAGAACGGCGTTCGCGAACGTGTGCGAGTGCCGAGGAAACTAAGCTGCTCCGAAGGAGAGGGCAGTGCGTTTCCCTACACTCGGCCTGCACACACGGGGCTCTGAAGGGCTACGGGCCTGGATTTTGCTTAGCAGACCCAGGTGCACCTGGGGGTACTCAGTGTTCCTGCCGGGAGCAGGGTGCCCCGGCTAGCCTCCCAGGTGTCCAGAAAGCTGTGCTGCCGTTAAAGGCATGCAGAGAAGAGGCCACCGCCTCCTGGAAGCTGCAGCACACCTCCGCTTCTGCACGGCGAATCAGGGCCTTCCTTCCAGGCATGGGTTCATGCTGGGTGTGCCGGTAGCGACACAGCGTGCTAAGATGCTGACTTTCTCCTTGAGCAGAGTGACTTCGGGTACGACGGTGGGTCTCGCAGTGTTCCAAGCACAGTGTTCTATCATGGCAGCTCACACAAGGGCCATGACAGAGTCTTCCTGGGCACTTCGCACTCACCAGCCATGTTGTCCCGAGGGCGTTCGAGGGCTCTTGAAATGTAGCGCTCCTCAAGGAACGCGCAGTGTGTTGCTGCCCAGCACTCGGCAGGCACAGAGGTCCTCCGGGGGATCAACCAATGGAGCTCGACATTGCTCCGCCGGCCCACAGGTGTCTGGAGGCACTCAGTGACCTCGGAGGGAAAACGATGCACACCCGTGGGGCCTAGGAGTCCCCGGACGTGTACTTCCTTTAAAATAAAGCACATAAGCGACTGAGAACTTCTGGAAAGAGCTGCATGCCTCCCTTTCTGCACGGCTACTCAGGGCCTAACCTGGAGGCGAGTTCTCACGTCGCGGTTCCCTTTCGCTCTAGAGCCTGTCATGCGGACCGCCGCCGCGGCCACGGAAGCCCCTGGTTTAGAGAGAGCAAACTCACAATTTTCCCCGAAGCATTCTTCCAGGGCTCACTGGCCTGTCGGGAGCCGGGAATGTCAGGTAGCTTCAAGGCAGGCATGAATGCCACCTTCAAAATGGGAAAGCAGGGCTTGTTCCAGCAGGCCCCCGTTTTCATGGGCACACTCAGCGTACATCCCTGTGGCTTCTAACGAGTCCCAAGAGACACCGGTTACCCTGCGTTTCCTTCCCTGAATCAACTTATCGAAGTAGGGAGTCCCGCATCCGGCGAACTGTCTCAACCGAGGAACGCCGTAGCTGCTCCTCTGGGCCTGGGGCTGCCTGCAGTGCCGCAGAAGGAACAGGACTTGAAGTGCAGTAAGAACCCAAGCCGCCGTCCTCTAGGAGGCACGGTGACTTCAGTCAGGAGATCCTGGATGGAACGCGAAGACGAGGGCTCCTCAGACGGCAGCTCCGACTAGGGCACCGCGTAAGACCTCCGCGCCACGTGGGACGTGCCAGAACGGCGTTCGCGAACGTGTGCGAGTGCCGAGGAAACTAAGCTGCTCCGAAGGAGAGGGCAGTGCGTTTCCCTACACTCGGCCTGCACACAGGGGGCTCTGAAGGGCTACGGGCCTGGATGTTGCTTAGCAGACCCAGGTGCACCTGGGGGTACTCAGTGTTCCTGCCGGGAGCAGGGTGCCCCGGCTAGCCTCCCAGGTGTCCAGAAAGCTGTGCTGCCGTTAAAGGCATGCAGAGCAGAGGCCACCGCCTCCTGGAAGCTGCAGCACGCCTCCGCTTCTGCACGGCGAATCAGGGCCTTCCTTCCAGGCATGGGTTCATGCTGGGTGTGCCGGTAGCGACACAGCGTGCTAAGATGCTGACTTTCTCCTTGAGCAGAGTGACTTCGGGTACGAGGGTGGGTCTCGCAGTGTTCCAAGCACAGTGTTCTATCATGGCAGCTCACACAAGGGCCATGACAGAGTCTTCCTGGGCACTTCGCACTCACCAGCCATGTTGTCCCGAGGGCGTTCGAGGGCTCTGGAAATGTAGCGCTCCTCAAGGAACGCGCAGTGTGTTGCTGCCCAGCACTCGGCAGGCACAGAGGTCCTCCGGGGGATCAACCAATGGAGCTCGACATTGCTCCGCCGGCCCACAGGTGTCTGGAGGCACTCAGTGACCTCGGAGGGAAAACGATGCACACCCGTGGGGCCTAGGAGTCCCCGTACGTGTACTTCCTTTAAAATAAAGCACATAAGCGACTGAGAACTTGTGGAAAGAGCTGCATGCCTCCCTTTCTGCACGGCTACTCAGGGCCTAACCTGGAGGCGAGTTCTCACGTCGCGGTTCCCTTTCGCTCTAGAGCCTGTCATGCGGACCGCCGCCGCGGCCACGGAAGCCCCTGGTTTAGAGAGAGCAAACTCATAATTTTCCCCGAAGCATTCTTCCAGGGCTCACTGGTCTGTCGGGAGCCGGGAATGTCAGGTAGCTTCAAGGCAGGCATGAATGCCGCCCTCAAAATGGGAAAGCAGGGCTTGTTTCAGCAGGCCCCCGTTTTCATGGGCACACTCAGCGTACATCCCTGTGGCTTCTAACGAGTCCCAAGAGACACCGGTTACCCTGCGTTTCCTTCCCTGAATCAACTTATCGAAGTAGGGAGTCCCGCATCCGGCGAACTGTCTCAACCGAGGAACGCCGTAGCTGCTCCTCTGGGCCTGGGGCTGCCTGCAGTGCCGCAGAAGGAACAGGACTTGAAGTGCAGTAAGAACCCAAGCCGCCGTCCTCTAGGAGGCACGGTGACTTCAGTCAGGAGGTACTGGATGGAACGCGAAGACGAGGGCTCCTCAGACGGCAGCTCCGACTAGGGCACCGCGTAAGACCTCCGCGCCACGTGGGACGTGCCAGAACGGCGTTCGCGAACGTGTGCGAGTGCCGAGGAAACTAAGCTGCTCCGAAGGAGAGGGCAGTGCGTTTCCCTACACTCGGCCTGCAGACAGGGGGCTCTGAAGGGCTACGGGCCTGGATGTTGCTTAGCAGACCCAGGTGCACCTGGGGGTACTCAGTGTTCCTGCCGGGGGCAGGGTGCCCCGGCTAGCCTCCCAGGTGTCCAGAAAGCTGTGCTGCCGTTAAAGGCATGCAGAGCAGAGGCCACCGCCTCCTGGAAGCTGCAGCACGCCTCCGCTTCTGCACGGCGAATCAGGGCCTTCCTTCCAGGCATGGGTTCATGCTGGGTGTGCCGGTAGCGACACAGCGTGCTAAGATGCTGACTTTCTCCTCGAGCAGAGTGACTTCGGGTACGAGGGTGGGTCTCGCAGTGTTCCAAGCACAGTGTTCTATCATGGCAGTTCACACAAGGGCCATGACAGAGTCTTCCTGGGCACTTCGCACTCACCAGCCATGTTGTCCCGAGGGCGTTCGAGGGCTCTGGAGATGTAGCGCTCCTCAAGGAACGCGCAGTGTGTTGCTGCCCAGCACTCGGCAGGCACAGAGGTCCTCCGGGGGATCAACCAATGGACCTCGACATTGCTCCGCCGGCCCACAGGTGTCTGGAGGCACTCAGTGACCTCGGAGGGAAAACGATGCACACCCGTGGGGCCTAGGAGTCCCCGGACGTGTACTTCCTTTAAAATAAAGCACATAAGCGACTGAGAACTTGTGGAAACAGCTGCATGCCTCCCTTTCTGCACGGCTACTCAGGGCCTAACCTGGAGGCGAGTTTTCACGTCGCGGTTCCCTTTCGCTCTAGAGCCTGTCATGCGGACCGCCGCCGCGGCCACGGAAGCCCCTGGTTTAGAGAGAGCAAACTCATAATTTTCCCCGAAGCATTCTTCCAGGGCTCACTGGCCTGTCGGGAGCCGGGAATGTCAGGTAGCTTCAAGGCAGGCATGAATGCCGCCCTCAAAATGGGAAAGCAGGGCTTGTTCCAGCAGGCCCCCGTTTTCATGGGCACACTCAGCGTACATCCCTGTGGCTTGTAACGAGTCCCAAGAGACACCGGTTACCCTGCGTTTCCTTCCCTGAATCAACTTATCGAAGTAGGGAGTCCCGCATCCGGCGAACTGTCTCAACCGAGGAACGCCGTAGCTGCTCCTCTGGGCCTGGGGCTGCCTGCAGTGCCGCAGAAGGAACAGGACTTGAAGTGCAGTAAGAATCCAAGCCGCCGTCCTCTAGGAGGCACGGTGACTTCAGTCAGGTGGTACTGGATGGAACGCGAAGACGAGGGCTCCTCAGACGGCAGCTCCGACTAGGGCACCGCGTAAGACCTCCGCGCCACGTGGGACGTGCCAGAACAGCGTTCGCGAACGTGTGCGAGTGCCGAGGAAACTAAGCTGCTCCGAAGGAGAGGGCAGTGCGTTTCCCTACACTCGGCCTGCACACAGGGGGCTCTGAAGGGCTACGGGCCTGGATGTTGCTTAGCAGACCCAGGTGCACCTGGGGGTACTCAGTGTTCCTGCCGGGAGCAGGGTGCCCCGGCTAGCCTCCCAGGTGTCCAGAAAGCTGTGCTGCCGTTAAAGGCATGCAGAGAAGAGGCCACCGCCTCCTGGAAGCTGCAGCACACCTCCGCTTCTGCACGGCGAATCAGGGCCTTCCTTCCAGGCATGGGTTCATGCTGGGTGTGCCGGTAGCGACACAGCGTGCTAAGATGCTGACTTTCTCCTTGAGCAGAGTGACTTCGGGTACGAGGGTGGGTCTCGCAGTGTTCCAAGCACAGTGTTCTATCATGGCAGCTCACACAAGGGCCATGACAGAGTCTTCCTGGGCACTTCGCACTCACCAGCCATGTTGTCCCGAGGGCGTTAGAGGGCTCTGGAAATGTAGCGCTCCTCAAGGAACGCGCAGTGTGTTGCTGCCCAGCACTCGGCAGGCACAGAGGTCCTCCGGGGGATCAACCAATGGAGCTCGACGTTGCTCCGCCGGCCCACAGGTGTCTGGAGGCACTCAGTGACCTCGGAGGGAAAACGATGCACACCCGTGGGGCCTAGGAGTCCCCGGACGTGTACTTCCTTTAAAATAAAGCACATAAGCGACTGAGAACTTGTGGAAACAGCTGCATGCCTCCCTTTCTGCACGGCTACTCAGGGCCTAACCTGGAGGCGAGTTCTCACGTCGCGGTTCCCTTTCGCTCTAGAGCCTGTCATGCGGACCGCCGCCGCGGCCACGGAAGCCCCTGGTTTAGAGAGAGCAAACTCACAATTTTCCCCGAAGCATTCTTCCAGGGCTCACTGGCCTGTCGGGAGCCGGGAATGTCAGGTAGCTTCAAGGCAGGCATGAATGCCACCTTCAAAATGGGAAAGCAGTGCTTGTTCCAGCAGGCCCCCGTTTTCATGGGCACACTCAGCGTACATCCCTGTGGCTTCTAACGAGTCCCAAGAGACACCGGTTACCCTGCGTTTCCTTCCCTGAATCAACTTATCGAAGTAGGGAGTCCCGCATCCGGCGAACTGTCTCAACCGAGGAACGCCGTAGCTGCTCCTCTGGGCCTGCAGTGCCGCAGAAGGAACAGGACTTGAAGTGCAGTAAGAACCCAAGCCGCCGTCCTCTAGGAGGCACGGTGACTTCAGTCAGGAGATCCTGGATGGAACGCGAAGACGAGGGCTCCTCAGACGGCAGCTCCGACTAGGGCACCGCGTAAGACCTCCGCGCCACGTGGGACGTGCCAGAACGGCGTTCGCGAACGTGTGCGAGTGCCGAGGAAACTAAGCTGCTCCGAAGGAGAGGGCAGTGCGTTTCCCTACACTCGGCCTGCACACACGGGGCTCTGAAGGGCTACGGGCCTGGATTTTGCTTAGCAGACCCAGGTGCACCTGGGGGTACTCAGTGTTCCTGCCGGGAGCAGGGTGCCCCGGCTAGCCTCCCAGGTGTCCAGAAAGCTGTGCTGCCGTTAAAGGCATGCAGAGAAGAGGCCACCGCCTCCTGGAAGCTGCAGCACACCTCCGCTTCTGCACGGCGAATCAGGGCCTTCCTTCCAGGCATGGGTTCATGCTGGGTGTGCCGGTAGCGACACAGCGTGCTAAGATGCTGACTTTCTCCTTGAGCAGAGTGACTTCGGGTACGACGGTGGGTCTCGCAGTGTTCCAAGCACAGTGTTCTATCATGGCAGCTCACACAAGGGCCATGACAGAGTCTTCCTGGGCACTTCGCACTCACCAGCCATGTTGTCCCGAGGGCGTTCGAGGGCTCTTGAAATGTAGCGCTCCTCAAGGAACGTGCAGTGTGTTGCTGCCCAGCACTCGGCAGGCACAGAGGTCCTCCGGGGGATCAACCAATGGAGCTCGACATTGCTCTGCCGGCCCACAGGTGTCTGGAGGCACTCAGTGACCTCGGAGGGAAAACGATGCACACCCGTGGGGCCTAGGAGTCCCCGGACGTGTACTTCCTTTAAAATAAAGCACATAAGCGACTGAGAACTTCTGGAAAGAGCTGCATGCCTCCCTTTCTGCACGGCTACTCAGGGCCTAACCTGGAGGCGAGTTCTCACGTCGCGGTTCCCTTTCGCTCTAGAGCCTGTCATGCGGACCGCCGCCGCGGCCACGGAAGCCCCTGGTTTAGAGAGAGCAAACTCACAATTTTCCCCGAAGCATTCTTCCAGGGCTCACTGGCCTGTCGGGAGCCGGGAATGTCAGGTAGCTTCAAGGCAGGCATGAATGCCACCTTCAAAATGGGAAAGCAGGGCTTGTTCCAGCAGGCCCCCGTTTTCATGGGCACACTCAGCGTACATCCCTGTGGCTTCTAACGAGTCCCAAGAGACACCGGTTACCCTGCGTTTCCTTCCCTGAATCAACTTATCGAAGTAGGGAGTCCCGCATCCGGCGAACTGTCTCAACCGAGGAACGCCGTAGCTGCTCCTCTGGGCCTGGGGCTGCCTGCAGTGCCGCAGAAGGAACAGGACTTGAAGTGCAGTAAGAACCCAAGCCGCCGTCCTCTAGGAGGCACGGTGACTTCAGTCAGGAGATCCTGGATGGAACGCGAAGACGAGGGCTCCTCAGACGGCAGCTCCGACTAGGGCACCGCGTAAGACCTCCGCGCCACGTGGGACGTGCCAGAACGGCGTTCGCGAACGTGTGCGAGTGCCGAGGAAACTAAGCTGCTCCGAAGGAGAGGGCAGTGCGTTTCCCTACACTCGGCCTGCACACAGGGGGCTCTGAAGGGCTACGGGCCTGGATGTTGCTTAGCAGACCCAGGTGCACCTGGGGGTACTCAGTGTTCCTGCCGGGAGCAGGGTGCCCCGGCTAGCCTCCCAGGTGTCCAGAAAGCTGTGCTGCCGTTAAAGGCATGCAGAGCAGAGGCCACCGCCTCCTGGAAGCTGCAGCACGCCTCCGCTTCTGCACGGCGAATCAGGGCCTTCCTTCCAGGCATGGGTTCATGCTGGGTGTGCCGGTAGCGACACAGCGTGCTAAGATGCTGACTTTCTCCTTGAGCAGAGTGACTTCGGGTACGAGGGTGGGTCTCGCAGTGTTCCAAGCACAGTGTTCTATCATGGCAGCTCACACAAGGGCCATGACAGAGTCTTCCTGGGTACTTCGCACTCACCAGCCATGTTGTCCCGAGGGCGTTCGAGGGCTCTGGAAATGTAGCGCTCCTCAAGGAACGCGCAGTGTGTTGCTGCCCAGCACTCGGCAGGCACAGAGGTCCTCCGGGGGATCAACCAATGGAGCTCGACATTGCTCCGCCGGCCCACAGGTGTCTGGAGGCACTCAGTGACCTCGGAGGGAAAACGATGCACACCCGTGGGGCCTAGGAGTCCCCGTACGTGTACTTCCTTTAAAATAAAGCACATAAGCGACTGAGAACTTGTGGAAAGAGCTGCATGCCTCCCTTTCTGCACGGCTACTCAGGGCCTAACCTGGAGGCGAGTTCTCACGTCGCGGTTCCCTTTCGCTCTAGAGCCTGTCATGCGGACCGCCGCCGCGGCCACGGAAGCCCCTGGTTTAGAGAGAGCAAACTCATAATTTTCCCCGAAGCATTCTTCCAGGGCTCACTGGCCTGTCGGGAGCCGGGAATGTCAGGTAGCTTCAAGGCAGGCATGAATGCCGCCCTCAAAATGGGAAAGCAGGGCTTGTTCCAGCAGGCCCCCGTTTTCATGGGCACACTCAGCGTACATCCCTGTGGCTTCTAACGAGTCCCAAGAGACACCGGTTACCCTGCGTTTCCTTCCCTGAATCAACTTATCGAAGTAGGGAGTCCCGCATCCGGCGAACTGTCTCAACCGAGGAACGCCGTAGCTGCTCCTCTGGGCCTGGGGCTGCCTGCAGTGCCGCAGAAGGAACAGGACTTGAAGTGCAGTAAGAACCCAAGCCGCCGTCCTCTAGGAGGCACGGTGACTTCAGTCAGGAGGTACTGGATGGAACGCGAAGACGAGGGCTCCTCAGACGGCAGCTCCGACTAGGGCACCGCGTAAGACCTCCGCGCCACGTGGGACGTGCCAGAACGGCGTTCGCGAACGTGTGCGAGTGCCGAGGAAACTAAGCTGCTCCGAAGGAGAGGGCAGTGCGTTTCCCTACACTCGGCCTGCAGACAGGGGGCTCTGAAGGGCTACGGGCCTGGATGTTGCTTAGCAGACCCAGGTGCACCTGGGGGTACTCAGTGTTCCTGCCGGGGGCAGGGTGCCCCGGCTAGCCTCCCAGGTGTCCAGAAAGCTGTGCTGCCGTTAAAGGCATGCAGAGCAGAGGCCACCGCCTCCTGGAAGCTGCAGCACGCCTCCGCTTCTGCACGGCGAATCAGGGCCTTCCTTCCAGGCATGGGTTCATGCTGGGTGTGCCGGTAGCGACACAGCGTGCTAAGATGCTGACTTTCTCCTCGAGCAGAGTGACTTCGGGTACGAGGGTGGGTCTCGCAGTGTTCCAAGCACAGTGTTCTATCATGGCAGCTCACACAAGGGCCATGACAGAGTCTTCCTGGGCACTTCGCACTCACTAGCCATGTTGTCCCGAGGGCGTTCGAGGGCTCTGGAGATGTAGCGCTCCTCAAGGAACGCGCAGTGTGTTGCTGCCCAGCACTCGGCAGGCACAGAGGTCCTCCGGGGGATCAACCAATGGAGCTCGACATTGCTCCGCCGGCCCACAGGTGTCTGGAGGCACTCAGTGACCTCGGAGGGAAAACGATGCACACCCGTGGGGCCTAGGAGTCCCCGGACGTGTACTTCCTTTAAAATAAAGCACATAAGCGACTGAGAACTTGTGGAAAGAGCTGCATGCCTCCCTTTCTGCACGGCTACTC
This sequence comes from Globicephala melas, assembly GCF_963455315.2. NCBI lineage: Eukaryota > Metazoa > Chordata > Mammalia > Artiodactyla > Delphinidae > Globicephala > Globicephala melas. Next base: position 76,311 of record NW_027207601.1, read on the forward strand.
AGGGCCTAACCTGGAGGCGAGTTTTCACGTCGCGGTTCCCTTTCGCTCTAGAGCCTGTCATGCGGACCGCCGCCGCGGCCACGGAAGCCCCTGGTTTAGAGAGAGCAAACTCATAATTTTCCCCGAAGCATTCTTCCAGGGCTCACTGGCCTGTCGGGAGCCGGGAATGTCAGGTACCTTCAAGGCAGGCATGAATGCCGCCCTCAAAATGGGAAAGCAGGGCTTGTTCCAGCAGGCCCCCGTTTTCATGGGCACACTCAGCGTACATCCCTGTGGCTTCTAACGAGTCCCAAGAGACACCGGTTACCCTGCGTTTCCTTCCCTGAATCAACTTATCGAAGTAGGGAGTCCCGCATCCGGCGAACTGTCTCAACCGAGGAACGCCGTAGCTGCTCCTCTGGGCCTGGGGCTGCCTGCAGTGCCGCAGAAGGAACAGGACTTGAAGTGCAGTAAGAACCCAAGCCGCCGTCCTCTAGGAGGCACGGTGACTTCAGTCAGGAGGTACTGGATGGAACGCGAAGACGAGGGCTCCTCAGACGGCAGCTCCGACTAGGGCACCGCGTAAGACCTCCGCGCCACGTGGGACGTGCCAGAACGGCGTTCGCGAACGTGTGCGAGTGCCGAGGAAACTAAGCTGCTCCGAAGGAGAGGGCAGTGCGTTTCCCTACACTCGGCCTGCACACAGGGGGCTCTGAAGGGCTACGGGCCTGGATGTTGCTTAGCAGACCCAGGTGCACCTGGGGGTACTCAGTGTTCCTGCCGGGAGCAGGGTGCCCCGGCTAGCCTCCCAGGTGTCCAGAAAGCTGTGCTGCCGTTAAAGGCATGCAGAGCAGAGGCCACCGCCTCCTGGAAGCTGCAGCACGCCTCCGCTTCTGCACGGCGAATCAGGGCCTTCCTTCCAGGCATGGGTTCATGCTGGGTGTGCCGGTAGCGACACAGCGTGCTAAGATGCTGACTTTCTCCTCGAGCAGAGTGACTTCGGGTACGAGGGTGGGTCTCGCAGTGTTCCAAGCACAGTGTTCTATCATGGCAGCTCACACAAGGGCCATGACAGTCTTCCTGGGCACTTCGCACTCACCAGCCATGTTGTCCCGAGGGCGTTCGAGGGCTCTGGAGATGTAGCGCTCCTCAAGGAACGCGCAGTGTGTTGCTGCCCAGCACTCGGCAGGCACAGAGGTCCTCCGGGGGATCAACCAATGGAGCTCGACATTGCTCCGCCGGCCCACATGTGTCTGGAGACACTCAGTGACCTCGGAGGGAAAACGATGCACACCCGTGGGGCCAAGGAGTCCCCGGACGTGTACTTCCTTTAAAATAAACACATAAGCGACTGAGAACTTGTGGAAACAGCTGCATGCCTCCCTTTCTGCACGGCTACTCAGGGCCTAACCTGGAGGCGAGTTCTCACGTCGCGGTTCCCTTTCGCTCTAGAGCCTGTCATGCGGACCGCCGCCGCGGCCACGGAAGCCCCTGGTTTAGAGAGAGCAAACTCACAATTTTCCCCGAAGCATTCTTCCAGGGCTCACTGGCCTGTCGGGAGCCGGGAATGTCAGGTACCTTCAAGGCAGGCATGAATGCCGCCCTCAAAATGGGAAAGCAGGGCTTGTTCCAGCAAGCCCCCGTTTTCATGGGCACACTCAGCGTACACCCCTGTGGCTTCTAACGAGTCCCAAGAGACACCGGTTACCCTGCGTTTCCTTCCCTGAATCAACTTATCGAAGTAGGGAGTCCCGCATCCGGCGAACTGTCTCAACCGAGGAACGCCGTAGCTGCTCCTCTGGGCCTGGGGCTGCCTGCAGTGCCGCAGAAGGAACAGGACTTAAAGTGCAGTAAGAACCCAAGCCGCCGTCCTCTAGGAGGCACGGTGACTTCAGTCAGGAGGCCCTGGATGGAACGCAAAGACGAGGGCTCCTCTGAGGGCAGCTCCGACTAGGGCACCGCGTAAGACCTCCGCGCCACGTGGAACGTGCCAGAACGGCGTTCGCGAACGTGTGCGAGTGCCAAGGAAACTAAGCTGCTCCGAAGGAGAGGGCAGTGCGTTTCCCTACACTCGGCCTGCACACAGGGGGCTCTGAAGGGCTACGGGCCTGGATGTTGCTTAGCAGACCCAGGTGCACCTGGGGGTACTCAGTGTTCCTGCCGGGAGCAGGGTGCCCCGGCTAGCCTCCCAGGTGTCCAGAAAGCTGTGCTGCCGTTAAAGGCATGCAGAGCAGAGGCCACCGCCTCCTGGAAGCTGCAGCACGCCTCCGCTTCTGCACGGCGAATCAGGGCCTTCCTTCCAGGCATGGGTTCATGCTGGGTGTGCCGGTAGCGACACAGCGTGCTAAGATGCTGACTTTCTCCTTGAGCAGAGTGACTTCGGGTACGAGGGTGGGTCTCGCAGTGTTCCAAGCACAGTGTTCTATCATGGCAGCTCACACAAGGGCCATGACAGAGTCTTCCTGGGCACTTCGCACTCACCAGCCATGTTGTCCCGAGGGCGTTCGAGGGCTCTAGAGATGTAGCGCTCCTAAAGGAACGCGCAGTGTGTTGCTGCCCAGCACTCGGCAGGCACAGAGGTCCTCCGGGGGATCAACCAATGGAGCTTGACATTGCTCCGCCGGCCCACAGGTGTCTGGAGGCACTCAGTGACCTCGGAGGGAAAACGATGCACACCCGTGGGGCCTAGGAGTCCCCGTACGTGTACTTCCTTTAAAATAAAGCACATAAGCGACTGAGAACTTGTGGAAAGAGCTGCATGCCTCCCTTTCTGCACGGCTACTCAGGGCCTAACCTGGAGGCGAGTTCTCACGTCGCGGTTCCCTTTCGCTCTAGAGCCTGTCATGCGGACCGCCGCCGCGGCCACGGAAGCCCCTGGTTTAGAGAGAGCAAACTCATAATTTTCCCCGAAGCATTCTTCCAGGGCTCACTGGCCTGTCGGGAGCCGGGAATGTCAGGTAGCTTCAAGGCAGGCATGAATGCCGCCCTCAAAATGGGAAAGCAGGGCTTGTTCCAGCAGGCCCCCGTTTTCATGGGCACACTCAGCGTACATCCCTGTGGCTTCTAACGAGTCCCAAGAGACACCGGTTACCCTGCGTTTCCTTCCCTGAATCAACTTATCGAAGTAGGGAGTCCCGCATCCGGCGAACTGTCTCAACCGAGGAACGCCGTAGCTGCTCCTCTGGGCCTGGGGCTGCCTGCAGTGCCGCAGAAGGAACAGGACTTGAACTGCAGTAAGAACCCAAGCCGCCGTCCTCTAGGAGGCACGGTGACTTCAGTCAGGAGGTACTGGATGGAACGCGAAGACGAGGGCTCCTCAGACGGCAGCTCCGACTAGGGCACCGCGTAAGACCTCCGCGCCACGTGGGACGTGCCAGAACGGCGTTCGCGAACGTGTGCGAGTGCCGAGGAAACTAAGCTGCTCCGAAGGAGAGGGCAGTGCGTTTCCCTACACTCGGCCTGCACACAGGGGGCTCTGAAGGGCTACGGGCCTGGATGTTGCTTAGCAGACCCAGGTGCACCTGGGGGTACTCAGTGTTCCTGCCGGGAGCAGGGTGCCCCGGCTAGCCTCCCAGGTGTCCAGAAAGCTGTGCTGCCGTTAAAGGCATGCAGAGCAGAGGCCACCGCCTCCTGGAAGCTGCAGCACGCCTCCGCTTCTGCACGGCGAATCAGGGCCTTCCTTCCAGGCATGGGTTCATGCTGGGTGTGCCGGTAGCGACACAGCGTGCTAAGATGCTGACTTTCTCCTCGAGCAGAGTGACTTCGGGTACGAGGGTGGGTCTCGCAGTGTTCCAAGCACAGTGTTCTATCATGGCAGCTCACACAAGGGCCATGACAGTCTTCCTGGGCACTTCGCACTCACCAGCCATGTTGTCCCGAGGGCGTTCGAGGGCTCTGGAGATGTAGCGCTCCTCAAGGAACGCGCAGTGTGTTGCTGCCCAGCACTCGGCAGGCACAGAGGTCCTCCGGGGGATCAACCAATGGAGCTCGACATTGCTCCGCCGGCCCACATGTGTCTGGAGACACTCAGTGACCTCGGAGGGAAAACGATGCACACCCGTGGGGCCAAGGAGTCCCCGGACGTGTACTTCCTTTAAAATAAACACATAAGCGACTGAGAACTTGTGGAAACAGCTGCATGCCTCCCTTTCTGCACGGCTACTCAGGGCCTAACCTGGAGGCGAGTTCTCACGTCGCGGTTCCCTTTCGCTCTAGAGCCTGTCATGCGGACCGCCGCCGCGGCCACGGAAGCCCCTGGTTTAGAGAGAGCAAACTCACAATTTTCCCCGAAGCATTCTTCCAGGGCTCACTGGCCTGTCGGGAGCCGGGAATGTCAGGTACCTTCAAGGCAGGCATGAATGCCGCCCTCAAAATGGGAAAGCAGGGCTTGTTCCAGCAAGCCCCCGTTTTCATGGGCACACTCAGCGTACACCCCTGTGGCTTCTAACGAGTCCCAAGAGACACCGGTTACCCTGCGTTTCCTTCCCTGAATCAACTTATCGAAGTAGGGAGTCCCGCATCCGGCGAACTGTCTCAACCGAGGAACGCCGTAGCTGCTCCTCTGGGCCTGGGGCTGCCTGCAGTGCCGCAGAAGGAACAGGACTTAAAGTGCAGTAAGAACCCAAGCCGCCGTCCTCTAGGAGGCACGGTGACTTCAGTCAGGAGGCCCTGGATGGAACGCAAAGACGAGGGCTCCTCTGAGGGCAGCTCCGACTAGGGCACCGCGTAAGACCTCCGCGCCACGTGGAACGTGCCAGAACGGCGTTCGCGAACGTGTGCGAGTGCCAAGGAAACTAAGCTGCTCCGAAGGAGAGGGCAGTGCGTTTCCCTACACTCGGCCTGCACACAGGGGGCTCTGAAGGGCTACGGGCCTGGATGTTGCTTAGCAGACCCAGGTGCACCTGGGGGTACTCAGTGTTCCTGCCGGGAGCAGGGTGCCCCGGCTAGCCTCCCAGGTGTCCAGAAAGCTGTGCTGCCGTTAAAGGCATGCAGAGCAGAGGCCACCGCCTCCTGGAAGCTGCAGCACGCCTCCGCTTCTGCACGGCGAATCAGGGCCTTCCTTCCAGGCATGGGTTCATGCTGGGTGTGCCGGTAGCGACACAGCGTGCTAAGATGCTGACTTTCTCCTTGAGCAGAGTGACTTCGGGTACGACGGTGGGTCTCGCAGTGTTCCAAGCACAGTGTTCTATCATGGCAGCTCACACAAGGGCCATGACAGAGTCTTCCTGGGCACTTCGCACTCACCAGCCATGTTGTCCCGAGGGCGTTCGAGGGCTCTAGAGATGTAGCGCTCCTAAAGGAACGCGCAGTGTGTTGCTGCCCAGCACTCGGCAGGCACAGAGGTCCTCCGGGGGATCAACCAATGGAGCTCGACATTGCTCCGCCGGCCCACAGGTGTCTGGAGGCACTCAGTGACCTCGGAGGGAAAACGATGCACACCCGTGGGGCCTAGGAGTCCCCGTACGTGTACTTCCTTTAAAATAAAGCACATAAGCGACTGAGAACTTGTGGAAAGAGCTGCATGCCTCCCTTTCTGCACGGCTACTCAGGGCCTAACCTGGAGGCGAGTTCTCACGTCGCGGTTCCCTTTCGCTCTAGAGCCTGTCATGCGGACCGCCGCCGCGGCCACGGAAGCCCCTGGTTTAGAGAGAGCAAACTCATAATTTTCCCCGAAGCATTCTTCCAGGGCTCACTGGCCTGTCGGGAGCCGGGAATGTCAGGTAGCTTCAAGGCAGGCATGAATGCCGCCCTCAAAATGGGAAAGCAGGGCTTGTTCCAGCAGGCCCCCGTTTTCATGGGCACACTCAGCGTACATCCCTGTGGCTTCTAACGAGTCCCAAGAGACACCGGTTACCCTGCGTTTCCTTCCCTGAATCAACTTATCGAAGTAGGGAGTCCCGCATCCGGCGAACTGTCTCAACCGAGGAACGCCGTAGCTGCTCCTCTGGGCCTGGGGCTGCCTGCAGTGCCGCAGAAGGAACAGGACTTGAAGTGCAGTAAGAACCCAAGCCGCCGTCCTCTAGGAGGCACGGTGACTTCAGTCAGGAGGTACTGGATGGAACGCGAAGACGAGGGCTCCTCAGACGGCAGCTCCGACTAGGGCACCGCGTAAGACCTCCGCGCCACGTGGGACGTGCCAGAACGGCGTTCGCGAACGTGTGCGAGTGCCGAGGAAACTAAGCTGCTCCGAAGGAGAGGGCAGTGCGTTTCCCTACACTCGGCCTGCACACAGGGGGCTCTGAAGGGCTACGGGCCTGGATGTTGCTTAGCAGACCCAGGTGCACCTGGGGGTACTCAGTGTTCCTGCCGGGAGCAGGGTGCCCCGGCTAGCCTCCCAGGTGTCCAGAAAGCTGTGCTGCCGTTAAAGGCATGCAGAGAAGAGGCCACCGCCTCCTGGAAGCTGCAGCACGCCTCCGCTTCTGCACGGCGAATCAGGGCCTTCCTTCCAGGCATGGGTTCATGCTGGGTGTGCCGGTAGCGACACAGCGTGCTAAGATGCTGACTTTCTCCTCGAGCAGAGTGACTTCGGGTACGAGGGTGGGTCTCGCAGTGTTCCAAGCACAGTGTTCTATCATGGCAGCTCACACAAGGGCCATGACAGAGTCTTCCTGGGCACTTCGCACTCACCAGCCATGTTGTCCCGAGGGCGTTCGAGGGCTCTGGAGATGTAGCGCTCCTCAAGGAACGCGCAGTGTGTTGCTGCCCAGCACTCGGCAGGCACAGAGGTCCTCCGGGGGATCAACCAATGGAGCTCGACATTGCTCCGCCGGCCCACATGTGTCTGGAGGCACTCAGTGACCTCGGAGGGAAAACGATGCACACCCGTGGGGCCAAGGAGTCCCCGGACGTGTACTTCCTTTAAAATAAACACATAAGCGACTGAGAACTTGTGGAAACAGCTGCATGCCTCCCTTTCTGCACGGCTACTCAGGGCCTAACCTGGAGGCGAGTTCTCACGTCGCGGTTCCCTTTCGCTCTAGAGCCTGTCATGCGGACCGCCGCCGCGGCCACGGAAGCCCCTGGTTTAGAGAGAGCAAACTCACAATTTTCCCCGAAGCATTCTTCCAGGGCTCACTGGCCTGTCGGGAGCCGGGAATGTCAGGTACCTTCAAGGCAGGCATGAATGCCGCCCTCAAAATGGGAAAGCAGGGCTTGTTCCAGCAATCCCCCGTTTTCATGGGCACACTCAGCGTACATCCCTGTGGCTTCTAACGAGTCCCAAGAGACACCGGTTACCCTGCGTTTCCTTCCCTGAATCAACTTATCGAAGTAGGGAGTCCCGCATCCGGCGAACTGTCTCAACCGAGGAACGCCGTAGCTGCTCCTCTGGGCCTGGGGCTGCCTGCAGTGCCGCAGAAGGAACAGGACTTGAAGTGCAGTAAGAACCCAAGCCGCCGTCCTCTAGGAGGCACGGTGACTTCAGTCAGGAGATCCTGGATGGAACGCGAAGACGAGGGCTCCTCAGACGGCAGCTCCGACTAGGGCACCGCGTAAGACCTCCGCGCCACGTGGGACGTGCCAGAACGGCGTTCGCGAACGTGTGCGAGTGCCGAGGAAACTAAGCTGCTCCGAAGGAGAGGGCAGTGCGTTTCCCTACACTCGGCCTGCACACAGGGGGCTCTGAAGGGCTACGGGCCTGGATGTTGCTTAGCAGACCCAGGTGCACCTGGGGGTACTCAGTGTTCCTGCCGGGAGCAGGGTGCCCCGGCTAGCCTCCCAGGTGTCCAGAAAGCTGTGCTGCCGTTAAAGGCATGCAGAGCAGAGGCCACCGCCTCCTGGAAGCTGCAGCACGCCTCCGCTTCTGCACGGCGAATCAGGGCCTTCCTTCCAGGCATGGGTTCATGCTGGGTGTGCCGGTAGCGACACAGCGTGCTAAGATGCTGACTTTCTCCTCGAGCAGAGTGACTTCGGGTACGAGGGTGGGTCTCGCAGTGTTCCAAGCACAGTGTTCTATCATGGCAGCTCACACAAGGGCCATGACAGAGTCTTCCTGGGCACTTCGCACTCACCAGCCATGTTGTCCCGAGGGCGTTCGAGTGCTCTGGAGATGTAGCGCTCCTCAAGGAACGCGCAGTGTGTTGCTGCCCAGCACTCGGCAGGCACAGAGGTCCTCCGGGGGATCAACCAATGGAGCTCGACATTGCTCCGCCGGCCCACATGTGTCTGGAGGCACTCAGTGACCTCGGAGGGAAAACGATGCACACCCGTGGGGCCAAGGAGTCCCCGGACGTGTACTTCCTTTAAAATAAACACATAAGCGACTGAGAACTTGTGGAAACAGCTGCATGCCTCCCTTTCTGCACGGCTACTCAGGGCCTAACCTGGAGGCGAGTTCTCACGTCGCGGTTCCCTTTCGCTCTAGAGCCTGTCATGCGGACCGCCGCCGCGGCCACGGAAGCCCCTGGTTTAGAGAGAGCAAACTCACAATTTTCCCCGAAGCATTCTTCCAGGGCTCACTGGCCTGTCGGGAGCCGGGAATGTCAGGTACCTTCAAGGCAGGCATGAATGCCGCCCTCAAAATGGGAAAGCAGGGCTTGTTCCAGCAAGCCCCCGTTTTCATGGGCACACTCAGCGTACATCCCTGTGGCTTCTAACGAGTCCCAAGAGACACCGGTTACCCTGCGTTTCCTTCCCTGAATCAACTTATCGAAGTAGGGAGTCCCGCATCCGGCGAACTGTCTCAACCGAGGAACGCCGTAGCTGCTCCTCTGGGCCTGGGGCTGCCTGCAGTGCCGCAGAAGGAACAGGACTTAAAGTGCAGTAAGAACCCAAGCCGCCGTCCTCTAGGAGGCACGGTGACTTCAGTCAGGAGGCCCTGGATGGAACGCAAAGACGAGGGCTCCTCTGAGGGCAGCTCCGACTAGGGCACCGCGTAAGACCTCCGCGCCACGTGGGACGTGCCAGAACGGCGTTCGCGAACGTGTGCGAGTGCCGAGGAAACTAAGCTGCTCCGAAGGAGAGGGCAGTGCGTTTCCCTACACTCGGCCTGCACACAGGGGGCTCTGAAGGGCTACGGGCCTGGATGTTGCTTAGCAGACCCAGGTGCACCTGGGGGTACTCAGTGTTCCTGCCGGGAGCAGGGTGCCCCGGCTAGCCTCCCAGGTGTCCAGAAAGCTGTGCTGCCGTTAAAGGCATGCAGAGCAGAGGCCACCGCCTCCTGGAAGCTGCAGCACGCCTCCGCTTCTGCACGGCGAATCAGGGCCTTCCTTCCAGGCATGGGTTCATGCTGGGTGTGCCGGTAGCGACACAGCGTGCTAAGATGCTGACTTTCTCCTTGAGCAGAGTGACTTCGGGTACGAGGGTGGGTCTCGCAGTGTTCCAAGCACAGTGTTCTATCATGGCAGCTCACACAAGGGCCATGACAGAGTCTTCCTGGGCACTTCGCACTCACCAGCCATGTTGTCCCGAGGGCGTTCGAGGGCTCTGGAGATGTAGCGCTCCTCAAGGAACGCGCAGTGTGTTGCTGCCCAGCACTCGGCAGGCACAGAGGTCCTCCGGGGGATCAACCAATGGAGCTCGATATTGCTCCGCCGGCCCACAGGTGTCTGGAGGCACTCAGTGACCTCGGAGGGAAAACGATGCACACCCGTGGGGCCTAGGAGTCCCCGGACGTGTACTTCCTTTAAAATAAACACATAAGCGACTGAGAACTTGTGGAAACAGCTGCGTGCCTCCCTTTCTGCACGGCTACTCAGGGCCTAACCTGGAGGCGAGTTCTCACGTCGCGGTTCCCTTTCGCTCTAGAGCCTGTCATGCGGACCGCCGCCGCGGCCACGGAAGCCCCTGGTTTAGAGAGAGCAAACTCACAATTTTCCCCGAAGCATTCTTCCAGGGCTCACTGGCCTGTCGGGAGCCGGGAATGTCAGGTACCTTCAAGGCAGGCATGAATGCCGCCCTCAAAATGGGAAAGCAGGGCTTGTTCCAGCAGGCCCCCGTTTTCATGGGCACACTCAGCGTACATCCCTGTGGCTTCTAACGAGTCCCAAGAGACACCGGGTACCCTGCGTTTCCTTCCCTGAATCAACTTATCGAAGTAGGGAGTCCCGCATCCGGCGAACTGTCTCAACCGAGGAACGCCGTAGCTGCTCCTCTGGGCCTGGGGCTGCCTGCAGTGCCGCAGAAGGAACAGGACTTGAACTGCAGTAAGAACCCAAGCCGCCGTCCTCTAGGAGGCACGGTGACTTCAGTCAGGAGGTACTGGATGGAACGCGAAGACGAGGGCTCCTCAGACGGCAGCTCCGACTAGGGCACCGCGTAAGACCTCCGCGCCACGTGGGACGTGCCAGAACGGCGTTCGCGAACGTGTGCGAGTGCCGAGGAAACTAAGCTGCTCCGAAGGAGAGGGCAGTGCGTTTCCCTACACTCGGCCTGCACACAGGGGGCTCTGAAGGGCTACGGGCCTGGATGTTGCTTAGCAGACCCAGGTGCACCTGGGGGTACTCAGTGTTCCTGCCGGGAGCAGGGTGCCCCGGCTAGCCTCCCAGGTGTCCAGAAAGCTGTGCTGCCGTTAAAGGCATGCAGAGCAGAGGCCACCGCCTCCTGGAAGCTGCAGCACGCCTCCGCTTCTGCACGGCGAATCAGGGCCTTCCTTCCAGGCATGGGTTCATGCTGGGTGTGCCGGTAGCGACACAGCGTGCTAAGATGCTGACTTTCTCCTCGAGCAGAGTGACTTCGGGTACGAGGGTGGGTCTCGCAGTGTTCCAAGCACAGTGTTCTATCATGGCAGCTCACACAAGGGCCATGACAGTCTTCCTGGGCACTTCGCACTCACCAGCCATGTTGTCCCGAGGGCGTTCGAGGGCTCTGGAGATGTAGCGCTCCTCAAGGAACGCGCAGTGTGTTGCTGCCCAGCACTCGGCAGGCACAGAGGTCCTCCGGGGGATCAACCAATGGAGCTCGACATTGCTCCGCCGGCCCACATGTGTCTGGAGACACTCAGTGACCTCGGAGGGAAAACGATGCACACCCGTGGGGCCAAGGAGTCCCCGGACGTGTACTTCCTTTAAAATAAACACATAAGCGACTGAGAACTTGTGGAAACAGCTGCATGCCTCCCTTTCTGCACGGCTACTCAGGGCCTAACCTGGAGGCGAGTTCTCACGTCGCGGTTCCCTTTCGCTCTAGAGCCTGTCATGCGGACCGCCGCCGCGGCCACGGAAGCCCCTGGTTTAGAGAGAGCAAACTCACAATTTTCCCCGAAGCATTCTTCCAGGGCTCACTGGCCTGTCGGGAGCCGGGAATGTCAGGTACCTTCAAGGCAGGCATGAATGCCGCCCTCAAAATGGGAAAGCAGGGCTTGTTCCAGCAAGCCCCCGTTTTCATGGGCACACTCAGCGTACACCCCTGTGGCTTCTAACGAGTCCCAAGAGACACCGGTTACCCTGCGTTTCCTTCCCTGAATCAACTTATCGAAGTAGGGAGTCCCGCATCCGGCGAACTGTCTCAACCGAGGAACGCCGTAGCTGCTCCTCTGGGCCTGGGGCTGCCTGCAGTGCCGCAGAAGGAACAGGACTTAAAGTGCAGTAAGAACCCAAGCCGCCGTCCTCTAGGAGGCACGGTGACTTCAGTCAGGAGGCCCTGGATGGAACGCAAAGACGAGGGCTCCTCTGAGGGCAGCTCCGACTAGGGCACCGCGTAAGACCTCCGCGCCACGTGGAACGTGCCAGAACGGCGTTCGCGAACGTGTGCGAGTGCCAAGGAAACTAAGCTGCTCCGAAGGAGAGGGCAGTGCGTTTCCCTACACTCGGCCTGCACACAGGGGGCTCTGAAGGGCTACGGGCCTGGATGTTGCTTAGCAGACCCAGGTGCACCTGGGGGTACTCAGTGTTCCTGCCGGGAGCAGGGTGCCCCGGCTAGCCTCCCAGGTGTCCAGAAAGCTGTGCTGCCGTTAAAGGCATGCAGAGCAGAGGCCACCGCCTCCTGGAAGCTGCAGCACGCCTCCGCTTCTGCACGGCGAATCAGGGCCTTCCTTCCAGGCATGGGTTCATGCTGGGTGTGCCGGTAGCGACACAGCGTGCTAAGATGCTGACTTTCTCCTTGAGCAGAGTGACTTCGGGTACGACGGTGGGTCTCGCAGTGTTCCAAGCACAGTGTTCTATCATGGCAGCTCACACAAGGGCCATGACAGAGTCTTCCTGGGCACTTCGCACTCACCAGCCATGTTGTCCCGAGGGCGTTCGAGGGCTCTAGAGATGTAGCGCTCCTAAAGGAACGCGCAGTGTGTTGCTGCCCAGCACTCGGCAGGCACAGAGGTCCTCAGGGGATCAACCAATGGAGCTCGACATTGCTCCGCCGGCCCACAGGTGTCTGGAGGCACTCAGTGACCTCGGAGGGAAAACGATGCACACCCGTGGGGCCTAGGAGTCCCCGTACGTGTACTTCCTTTAAAATAAAGCACATAAGCGACTGAGAACTTGTGGAAAGAGCTGCATGCCTCCCTTTCTGCACGGCTACTCAGGGCCTAACCTGGAGGCGAGTTCTCACGTCGCGGTTCCCTTTCGCTCTAGAGCCTGTCATGCGGACCGCCGCCGCGGCCACGGAAGCCCCTGGTTTAGAGAGAGCAAACTCATAATTTTCCCCGAAGCATTCTTCCAGGGCTCACTGGCCTGTCGGGAGCCGGGAATGTCAGGTAGCTTCAAGGCAGGCATGAATGCCGCCCTCAAAATGGGAAAGCAGGGCTTGTTCCAGCAGGCCCCCGTTTTCATGGGCACACTCAGCGTACATCCCTGTGGCTTCTAACGAGTCCCAAGAGACACCGGTTACCCTGCGTTTCCTTCCCTGAATCAACTTATCGAAGTAGGGAGTCCCGCATCCGGCGAACTGTCTCAACCGAGGAACGCCGTAGCTGCTCCTCTGGGCCTGGGGCTGCCTGCAGTGCCGCAGAAGGAACAGGACTTGAAGTGCAGTAAGAACCCAAGCCGCCGTCCTCTAGGAGGCACGGTGACTTCAGTCAGGAGGTACTGGATGGAACGCGAAGACGAGGGCTCCTCAGACGGCAGCTCCGACTAGGGCACCGCGTAAGACCTCCGCGCCACGTGGGACGTGCCAGAACGGCGTTCGCGAACGTGTGCGAGTGCCGAGGAAACTAAGCTGCTCCGAAGGAGAGGGCAGTGCGTTTCCCTACACTCGGCCTGCACACAGGGGGCTCTGAAGGGCTACGGGCCTGGATGTTGCTTAGCAGACCCAGGTGCACCTGGGGGTACTCAGTGTTCCTGCCGGGAGCAGGGTGCCCCGGCTAGCCTCCCAGGTGTCCAGAAAGCTGTGCTGCCGTTAAAGGCATGCAGAGAAGAGGCCACCGCCTCCTGGAAGCTGCAGCACGCCTCCGCTTCTGCACGGCGAATCAGGGCCTTCCTTCCAGGCATGGGTTCATGCTGGGTGTGCCGGTAGCGACACAGCGTGCTAAGATGCTGACTTTCTCCTCGAGCAGAGTGACTTCGGGTACGAGGGTGGGTCTCGCAGTGTTCCAAGCACAGTGTTCTATCATGGCAGCTCACACAAGGGCCATGACAGAGTCTTCCTGGGCACTTCGCACTCACCAGCCATGTTGTCCCGAGGGCGTTCGAGGGCTCTGGAGATGTAGCGCTCCTCAAGGAACGCGCAGTGTGTTGCTGCCCAGCACTCGGCAGGCACAGAGGTCCTCCGGGGGATCAACCAATGGAGCTCGACATTGCTCCGCCGGCCCACATGTGTCTGGAGGCACTCAGTGACCTCGGAGGGAAAACGATGCACACCCGTGGGGCCAAGGAGTCCCCGGACGTGTACTTCCTTTAAAATAAACACATAAGCGACTGAGAACTTGTGGAAACAGCTGCATGCCTCCCTTTCTGCACGGCTACTCAGGGCCTAACCTGGAGGCGAGTTCTCACGTCGCGGTTCCCTTTCGCTCTAGAGCCTGTCATGCGGACCGCCGCCGCGGCCACGGAAGCCCCTGGTTTAGAGAGAGCAAACTCACAATTTTCCCCGAAGCATTCTTCCAGGGCTCACTGGCCTGTCGGGAGCCGGGAATGTCAGGTACCTTCAAGGCAGGCATGAATGCCGCCCTCAAAATGGGAAAGCAGGGCTTGTTCCAGCAATCCCCCGTTTTCATGGGCACACTCAGCGTACATCCCTGTGGCTTCTAACGAGTCCCAAGAGACACCGGTTACCCTGCGTTTCCTTCCCTGAATCAACTTATCGAAGTAGGGAGTCCCGCATCCGGCGAACTGTCTCAACCGAGGAACGCCGTAGCTGCTCCTCTGGGCCTGGGGCTGCCTGCAGTGCCGCAGAAGGAACAGGACTTGAAGTGCAGTAAGAACCCAAGCCGCCGTCCTCTAGGAGGCACGGTGACTTCAGTCAGGAGATCCTGGATGGAACGCGAAGACGAGGGCTCCTCAGACGGCAGCTCCGACTAGGGCACCGCGTAAGACCTCCGCGCCACGTGGGACGTGCCAGAACGGCGTTCGCGAACGTGTGCGAGTGCCGAGGAAACTAAGCTGCTCCGAAGGAGAGGGCAGTGCGTTTCCCTACACTCGGCCTGCACACAGGGGGCTCTGAAGGGCTACGGGCCTGGATGTTGCTTAGCAGACCCAGGTGCACCTGGGGGTACTCAGTGTTCCTGCCGGGAGCAGGGTGCCCCGGCTAGCCTCCCAGGTGTCCAGAAAGCTGTGCTGCCATTAAAGGCATGCAGAGCAGAGGCCACCGCCTCCTGGAAGCTGCAGCACGCCTCCGCTTCTGCACGGCGAATCAGGGCCTTCCTTCCAGGCATGGGTTCATGCTGGGTGTGCCGGTAGCGACACAGCGTGCTAAGATGCTGACTTTCTCCTCGAGCAGAGTGACTTCGGGTACGAGGGTGGGTCTCGCAGTGTTCCAAGCACAGTGTTCTATCATGGCAGCTCACACAAGGGCCATGACAGAGTCTTCCTGGGCACTTCGCACTCACCAGCCATGTTGTCCCGAGGGCGTTCGAGGGCTCTGGAGATGTAGCGCTCCTCAAGGAACGCGCAGTGTGTTGCTGCCCAGCACTCGGCAGGCACAGAGGTCCTCCGGGGGATCAACCAATGGAGCTCGACATTGCTCCGCCGGCCCACATGTGTCTGGAGGCACTCAGTGACCTCGGAGGGAAAACGATGCACACCCGTGGGGCCAAGGAGTCCCCGGACGTGTACTTCCTTTAAAATAAACACATAAGCGACTGAGAACTTGTGGAAACAGCTGCATGCCTCCCTTTCTGCACGGCTACTCAGGGCCTAACCTGGAGGCGAGTTCTCACGTCGCGGTTCCCTTTCGCTCTAGAGCCTGTCATGCGGACCGCCGCCGCGGCCACGGAAGCCCCTGGTTTAGAGAGAGCAAACTCACAATTTTCCCCGAAGCATTCTTCCAGGGCTCACTGGCCTGTCGGGAGCCGGGAATGTCAGGTACCTTCAAGGCAGGCATGAATGCCGCCCTCAAAATGGGAAAGCAGGGCTTGTTCCAGCAAGCCCCCGTTTTCATGGGCACACTCAGCGTACATCCCTGTGGCTTCTAACGAGTCCCAAGAGACACCGGTTACCCTGCGTTTCCTTCCCTGAATCAACTTATCGAAGTAGGGAGTCCCGCATCCGGCGAACTGTCTCAACCGAGGAACGCCGTAGCTGCTCCTCTGGGCCTGGGGCTGCCTGCAGTGCCGCAGAAGGAACAGGACTTAAAGTGCAGTAAGAACCCAAGCCGCCGTCCTCTAGGAGGCACGGTGACTTCAGTCAGGAGGCCCTGGATGGAACGCAAAGACGAGGGCTCCTCTGAGGGCAGCTCCGACTAGGGCACCGCGTAAGACCTCCGCGCCACGTGGGACGTGCCAGAACGGCGTTCGCGAACGTGTGCGAGTGCCGAGGAAACTAAGCTGCTCCGAAGGAGAGGGCAGTGCGTTTCCCTACACTCGGCCTGCACACAGGGGGCTCTGAAGGGCTACGGGCCTGGATGTTGCTTAGCAGACCCAGGTGCACCTGGGGGTACTCAGTGTTCCTGCCGGGAGCAGGGTGCCCCGGCTAGCCTCCCAGGTGTCCAGAAAGCTGTGCTGCCGTTAAAGGCATGCAGAGCAGAGGCCACCGCCTCCTGGAAGCTGCAGCACGCCTCCGCTTCTGCACGGCGAATCAGGGCCTTCCTTCCAGGCATGGGTTCATGCTGGGTGTGCCGGTAGCGACACAGCGTGCTAAGATGCTGACTTTCTCCTTGAGCAGAGTGACTTCGGGTACGAGGGTGGGTCTCGCAGTGTTCCAAGCACAGTGTTCTATCATGGCAGCTCACACAAGGGCCATGACAGAGTCTTCCTGGGCACTTCGCACTCACCAGCCATGTTGTCCCGAGGGCGTTCGAGGGCTCTGGAGATGTAGCGCTCCTCAAGGAACGCGCAGTGTGTTGCTGCCCAGCACTCGGCAGGCACAGAGGTCCTCCGGGGGATCAACCAATGGAGCTCGATATTGCTCCGCCGGCCCACAGGTGTCTGGAGGCACTCAGTGACCTCGGAGGGAAAACGATGCACACCCGTGGGGCCTAGGAGTCCCCGGACGTGTACTTCCTTTAAAATAAACACATAAGCGACTGAGAACTTGTGGAAACAGCTGCGTGCCTCCCTTTCTGCACGGCTACTCAGGGCCTAACCTGGAGGCGAGTTCTCACGTCGCGGTTCCCTTTCGCTCTAGAGCCTGTCATGCGGACCGCCGCCGCGGCCACGGAAGCCCCTGGTTTAGAGAGAGCAAACTCACAATTTTCCCCGAAGCATTCTTCCAGGGCTCACTGGCCTGTCGGGAGCCGGGAATGTCAGGTACCTTCAAGGCAGGCATGAATGCCGCCCTCAAAATGGGAAAGCAGGGCTTGTTCCAGCAAGCCCCCGTTTTCATGGGCACACTCAGCGTACATCCCTGTGGCTTCTAACGAGTCCCAAGAGACACCGGGTACCCTGCGTTTCCTTCCCTGAATCAACTTATCGAAGTAGGGAGTCCCGCATCCGGCGAACTGTCTCAACCGAGGAACGCCGTAGCTGCTCCTCTGGGCCTGGGGCTGCCTGCAGTGCCGCAGAAGGAACAGGACTTAAAGTGCAGTAAGAACCCAAGCCGCCGTCCTCTAGGAGGCACGGTGACTTCAGTCAGGAGGCCCTGGATGGAACGCAAAGACGAGGGCTCCTCTGAGGGCAGCTCCGACTAGGGCACCGCGTAAGACCTCCGCGCCACGTGGGACGTGCCAGAATGGCGTTCGCGAACGTGTGCGAGTGCCGAGGAAACTAAGCTGCTCCGAAGGAGAGGGCAGTGCGTTTCCCTACACTCGGCCTGCACACAGGGGGCTCTGAAGGGCTACGGGCCTGGATGTTGCTTAGCAGACCCAGGTGCACCTGGGGGTACTCAGTGTTCCTGCCGGGAGCAGGGTGCCCCGGCTAGCCTCCCAGTTGTCCAGAAAGCTGTGCTGCCGTAAGAGGCATGCAGAGCAGAGGCCACCGCCTCCTGGAAGCTGCAGCACACCTCCGCTTCTGCACGGCGAATCAGGGCCTTCCTTCCAGGCATGGGATCATGCTGGGTGTGCAAGTAGCGACACAGCATGCTAAGATGCTGACTTTCTCCTCGAGCAGAGTGACTTCAGGTGCGAGGGCGGGCCTTGCAGTGTTCCAAGCACAGTGTTCTCTCATGGCAGCTCACACAAGGGCCATGACAGAGTCTTCCTGGGCAGTTCGCACTCACCAGCCATGTTGTCCCGAGGGCGTTCGAGGGCTCTGGAGATGTAGCGCTCCTCAAGGAACACGCAGTGTGTTGCTGCCCAGCACTCGGCAGGCACAGAGGTCCTCCGGGGGATCAACCAATGGACCTCGACGTTGCTCCGCCGGCCCACAGGTGTCTGGAGGCACTCAGTGACCTCGGAGGGAAAACGATGCACACCCGTGGGGCCTAGGAGTCCCCGGACGTGTACTTCCTTTAAAATAAAGCACATAAGCGACTGAGAACTTGTGGAAACAGCTGCATGCCTCCCTTTCTGCACGGCTACTCAGGGCCTAACCTGGAGGCGAGTTCTCACGTCGCGGTTCCCTTTCGCTCTAGAGCCTGTCATGCGGACCGCCGCCGCGGCCACGGAAGCCCCTGGTTTAGAGAGAGCAAACTCACAATTTTCCCCGAAGCATTCTTCCAGGGCTCACTGGCCTGTCGGGAGCCGGGAATGTCAGGTAGCTTCAAGGCAGGCATGAATGCCACCTTCAAAATGGGAAAGCAGGGCTTGTTCCAGCAGGCCCCCGTTTTCATGGGCACACTCAGCGTACATCCCTGTGGCTTCTAACGAGTCCCAAGAGACACCGGTTACCCTGCGTTTCCTTCCCTGAATCAACTTATCGAAGTAGGGAGTCCCGCATCCGGCGAACTGTCTCAACCGAGGAACGCCGTAGCTGCTCCTCTGGGCCTGGGGCTGCCTGCAGTGCCGCAGAAGGAACAGGACTTGAAGTGCAGTAAGAACACAAGCCGCCGTCCTCTAGGAGGCACGGTGACTTCAGTCAGGAGGTCCTGGATGGAACGTGAAGACGAGGGCTCCTCTGAGGGCAGCTCCGACTAGGGCACCGCGTAAGACCTCCGCGCCACGTGGGACGTGCCAGAACGGCGTTCGCGAACGTGTATGAGTGCCGAGGAAACTAAGCTGCTCCGAAGGAGAGGGCAGTGCGTTTCCCTACACTCGGCCTGCACACAGGGGGCTCTGAAGGGCTACGGGCCTGGATGTTGCTTAGCAGACCCAGGTGCACCTGGGGGTACTCAGTGTTCCTGCTGGGAGCAGGGTGCCCCGGCTAGCCTCCCAGGTGTCCAGAAAGCTGTGCTGCCGTTAAAGGCATGCAGAGAAGAGGTCACCGCCTCCTGGAAGCTGCAGCACGCCTCCGCTTCTGCACGGCGAATCAGGGCCTTCCTTCCAGGCACGGGTTCATGCTGGGTGTGCCGGTAGCGACACAGCGTGCTAAGATGCTGACTTTCTCCTTGAGCAGAGTGACTTCGGGTACGAGGGTGGGTCTCGCAGTGTTCCAAGCACAGTGTTCTATCATGGCAGCCCACTCAAGGGCCATGACAGAGTCTTCCTGGGCACTTCGCACTCACCAGCCATGTTGTCCCGAGGGCGTTCGAGGGCTCTGGAGATGTAGCGCTCCTCAAGGAACGCGCAGTGTGTTGCTGCCCAGCACTCGGCAGGCACAGAGGTCCTCCGGGGGATCAACCAATGGAGCTCGACATTGCTCCGCCGGCCCACAGGTGTCTGGAGGCACTCAGTGACCTCGGAGGGAAAACGATGCACACCCGTGGGGCCTAGGAGTCCCCGGACGTGTACTTCCTTTAAAATAAAGCACATAAGCGACTGAGAACTTGTGGAAACAGCTGCATGCCTCCCTTTCTGCACGGCTACTCAGGGCCTAACCTGGAGGCGAGTTCTCACGTCGCGGTTCCCTTTCGCTCTAGAGCCTGTCATGCGGACCGCCGCCGCGGCCACGGAAGCCCCTGGTTTAGAGAGAGCAAACTCATAATTTTCCCCGAAGCATTCTTCCAGGGCTCACTGGCCTGTCGGGAGCCGGGAATGTCAGGTAGCTTCAAGGCAGGCATGAATGCCACCCTCAAAATGGGAAAGCAGGGCTTGTTTCAGCATGCTCCTGTTTTCATGGGCACACTCAGCGTACATCCCTGTGGCTTCTAACGAGTCCCAAGAGACACCGGTTACCCTGCGTTTCCTTCCCTGAATCAACTTATCGAAGTAGGGAGTCCCGCATCCGGCGAACTGTCTCAACCGAGGAACGCCGTAGCTGCTCCTCTGGGCCTGGGGCTGCCTGCAGTGCCGCAGAAGCAACAGGACTTGAAGTGCAGTAAGAACCCAAGCCGCCGTCCTCTAGGAGGCACGGTGACTTCAGTCAGGAGGTCCTGGATGGAACGCGAAGACGAGGGCTCCTCAGACGGCAGCTCCGACTAGGGCACCGCGTAAGACCTCCGCGCCACGTGGGACGTGCCAGAACGGCGTTCGCGAACCTGTGCGAGTGCCGAGGAAACTAAGCTGCTCCGAAGGAGAGGGCAGTGCGTTTCCCTACACTCGGCCTGCACACAGGGGGCTCTGAAGGGCTACGGGCCTGGATGTTGCTTAGCAGACCCAGGTGCACCTGGGGGTACTCAGTGTTCCTGCTGGGAGCAGGGTGCCCCGGCTAGCCTCCCAGGTGTCCAGAAAGTTGTGCTGCCGTTAAAGGCATGCAGAGCAGAGGCCACCGCCTCCTGGAACCTGAAGCACGCCTCCACTTCTGCACGGCGAATCAGGGCATTCCTTCCAGGCATGGGTTCATGCTGGGTGTTCCGGTAGCGACACAGCATGCTAAGATGCTGACTTTCTCCTCGAGCAGAGTGACTTCGGGTACGAGGGTGGGTCTCGCAGTGTTCCAAGCACAGTGTTCTATCATGGCAGCTCACACAAGGGCCATGACAGAGTCTTCCTGGGCACTTCGCACTCACCAGCCATGTTGTCCCGAGGGCGTTCGAGGGCTCTGGAGATGTAGCGCTCCTCAAGGAACGCGCAGTGTGTTGCTGCCCAGCACTCGGCAGGCACAGAGGTCCTCCGGGGGATCAACCAATGGAGCTCGACATTGCTCCGCCAGCCCACATGTGTCTGGAGGCACTCAGTGACCTCGGAGGGAAAACGATGCACACCCGTGGGGCCTAGGATTCCCCGGACGTGTACTTCCTTTAAAATAAACACATAAGCGACTGAGAACTTGTGGAAACAGCTGCATGCCTCCCTTTCTGCACGGCTACTCAGGGCCTAACCTGGAGGCGAGTTCTCACGTCGCGGTTCCCTTTCGCTCTAGAGCCTGTCATGCGGACCGCCGCCGCGGCCACGGAAGCCCCTGGTTTAGAGAGAGCAAACTCATAATTTTCCCCGAAGCATTCTTCCAGGGCTCACTGGCCTGTCGGGAGCCGGGAATGTCAGGTAGCTTCAAGGCAGGCATGAATGCCGCCCTCAAAATGGGAAAGCAGGGCTTGTTCCAGCAAGCCCCCGTTTTCATGGGCACACTCAGCGTACATCCCTGTGGCTTCTAACGAGTCCCAAGAGACACCGGTTACCCTGCGTTTCCTTCCCTGAATCAACTTATCGAAGTAGGGAGTCCCGCATCCGGCGAACTGTCTCAACCGAGGAACGCCGTAGCTGCTCCTCTGGGCCTGGGGCTGCCTGCAGTGCCGCAGAAGGAACAGGACTTGAAGTGCAGTAAGAATCTAAGCCGCCGTCCTCTAGGAGGCACGGGGATTTCAGTCAGGAGGTACTGGATGGAACGCGAAGACGAGGGCTCCTCAGAGGGCAGCTCCGATTAGGGCACCACGTAAGACCTCCGCGCCACGTGGGACGTGCCAGAACGGCGTTCGCGAACGTGTGCGAGTGCCGAGGAAACTAAGCTGCTCCGAAGGAGAGGGCAGTGCGTTTCCCTACACTCGGCCTGCACACAGGGGGCTCTGAAGGGCTACGGGCCTGGATGTTGCTTAGCAGACCCAGGTGCACCTGGGGGTACTCAGTGTTCCTGCCGGGAGCAGGGTGCCCCGGCTAGCCTCCCAGGTGTCCAGAAAGCTGTGCTGCCGTTAAAGGCATGCAGAGCAGAGGCCACCGCCTCCTGGAAGCTGCAGCACACCTCCGCTTCTGCACGGCGAATCAGGGCCTTCCTTCCAGGCATGGGTTCATGCTGGCTGTGCCGGTAGCGACACAGCATGCTAAGATGCTGACTTTCTCCTCGAGCAGAGAGACTTCAGGTGCGAGGGCGGGCCTCGCAGTGTTCCAAGCACAGTGTTCTCTCATGGCAGCTCACACAAGGGCCATGACAGAGTCTTCCTGGGCACTTCGCACTCACTAGCCATGTTGTCCCGAGGGCGTTCGAGGGCTCTGGAGATGTAGCGCTCCTCAAGGAACGCGCAGTGTGTTGCTGCCCAGCACTCGGCAGGCACAGAGGTCCTCCGGGGGATCAACCAATGGAGCTCGACGTTGCTCCGCCGGCCCACAGGTGTCTGGAGGCACTCAGTGACCTCGGAGGGAAAACGATGCACACCCGTGGGGCCTAGGAGTCCCCGGACGTGTACTTCCTTTAAAATAAAGCACATAAGCGACTGAGAACTTGTGGAAAGAGCTGCATGCCTCCCTTTCTGCACGGCTACTCAGGGCCTAACCTGGAGGCGAGTTCTCACGTCGCGGTTCCCTTTCGCTCTAGAGCCTGTCATGCGGACCGCCGCCGCGGCCACGGAAGCCCCTGGTTTAGAGAGAGCAAACTCATAATTTTCCCCGAAGCATTCTTCCAGGGCTCACTGGCCTGTCGGGAGCCGGGAATGTCAGGTACCTTCAAGGCAGGCATGAATGCTGCCCTCAAAATGGGAAAGCAGGGCTTGTTCCAGCAGGCCCCCGTTTTCATGGGCACACTCAGCGTACATCCCTGTGGCTTCTAACGAGTCCCAAGAGACACCGGTTACCCTGCGTTTCCTTCCCTGAATCAACTTATCGAAGTAGGGAGTCCCGCATCTGGCGAACTGTCTCAACCGAGGAACGCCGTAGCTGCTCCTCTGGGCCTGGGGCTGCCTGCAGTGCCGCAGAAGGAACAGGACTTGAAGTGCAGTAAGAACCCAAGCCGCCGTCCTCTAGGAGGCACGGTGACTTCAGTCAGGAGGTACTGGATGGAACGCGAAGACGAGGGCTCCTCAGACGGCAGCTCCGACTAGGGCACCGCGTAAGAACTCCGCGCCACGTGGGACGTGCCAGAACGGCGTTCGCGAACGTGTGCGAGTGCCGAGGAAACTAAGCTGCTCCGAAGGAGAGGGCAGTGCGTTTCCCTACACTCGGCCTGCACACAGGGGGCTCTGAAGGGCTACGGGCCTGGATGTTGCTTAGCAGACCCAGGTGCACCTGGGGGTACTCAGTGTTCCTGCCGGGAGCAGGGTGCCCCGGCTAGCCTCCCAGGTGTCCAGAAAGCTGTGCTGCCGTTAAAGGCATGCAGAGCAGAGGCCACCGCCTCCTGGAAGCTGCAGCACACCTCCGCTTCTGCACGGCGAATCAGGGCCTTCCTTCCAGGCATGGGTTCATGCTGGCTGTGCCGGTAGCGACACAGCATGCTAAGATGCTGACTTTCTCCTCGAGCAGAGAGACTTCAGGTGCGAGGGCGGGCCTCGCAGTGTTCCAAGCACTGTGTTCTCTCATGGCAGCTCACACAAGGGCCATGACAGAGTCTTCCTGGGCACTTCGCACTCACTAGCCATGTTGTCCCGAGGGCATTCGAGGGCTCTGGAGATGTAGCGCTCCTCAAGGAACACGCAGTGTGTTGCTGCCCAGCACTCGGCAGGCACAGAGGTCCTCCGGGGGATCAACCAATGGACCTCGACGTTGCTCCGCCGGCCCACAGGTGTCTGGAGGCACTCAGTGACCTCGGAGGGAAAACGATGCACACCCGTGGGGCCTAGGAGTCCCCGGACGCGTACTTCCTTTAAAATAAAGCACATAAGCGACTGAGAACTTGTGGAAACAGCTGCATGCCTCCCTTTCTGCACGGCTACTCAGGGCCTAACCTGGAGGCGAGTTCTCACGTCGCGGTTCCCTTTCGCTCTAGAGCCTGTCATGCGGACCGCCGCCGCGGCCACGGAAGCCGCTGGTTTAGAGAGAGCAAACTCATAATTTTCCCCGAAGCATTCTTCCAGGGCTCACTGGCCTGTCGGGAGCCGGGAATGTCAGGTACCTTCAAGGCAGGCATGAATGCCGCCCTCAAAATGGGAAAGCAGGGCTTGTTCCAGCAGGCCCCCGTTTTCATGGGCACACTCAGCGTACATCCCTGTGGCTTCTAACGAGTCCCAAGAGACACCGGTTACCCTGCGTTTCCTTCCCTGAATCAACTTATCGAAGTAGGGAGTCCCGCATCCGGCGAACTGTCTCAACCGAGGAACGCCGTAGCTGCTCCTCTGGGCCTGGGGCTGCCTGCAGTGCCGCAGAAGGAACAGGACTTGAAGTGCAGTAAGAACCCAAGCCGCAGTCCTCTAGGAGGCACGGTGACTTCAGTCAGGAGGTACTGGATGGAACGCGAAGACGAGGGCTCCTCAGACGGCAGCTCCGACTAGGGCACCGCGTAAGACCTCCGCGCCACGTGGGACGTGCCAGAACGGCGTTCGCGAACGTGTGTGAGTGCCGAGGAAACTAAGCTGCTCCGAAGGAGAGGGCAGTGCGTTTCCCTACACTCGGCCTGCACACAGGGGGCTCTGAAGGGCTACGGGCCTGGATGTTGCTTAGCAGACCCAGGTGCACCTGGCGGTACTCAGTGTTCCTGCCGGGAGCAGGGTGCCCCGGCTAGCCTCCCAGGTGTCCAGAAAGCTGTGCTGCCGTTAAAGGCATGCAGAGCAGAGGCCACCGCCTCCTGGAAGCTGCAGCACACCTCCGCTTCTGCACGGCGAATCAGGGCCTTCCTTCCAGGCATGGGTTCATGCTGGCTGTGCAGGTAGCGACACAGCATGCTAAGATGCTGCCTTTCTCCTCGAGGAGAGTAACTTCAGGTTCGAGGGCGGGCCTCGCAGTGTTCCAAGCACAGTGTTCTCTCATGGCAGCTCACACAAGGGCCATGACAGGGTCTTCCTGGGCACTTCGCACTCACCAGCCATGTTGTCCCGAGGGCGTTCGAGGGCTCTGGAGATGTAGCGCTCCTCAAGGAACACGCAGTGTGTTGCTGCCCAGCACTCGGCAGGCACAGAGGTCCTCCGGGGGATCAACCAATGGACCTCGACGTTGCTCCGCCGGCCCACAGGTGTCTGGAGGCACTCAGTGACCTCGGAGGGAAAACGATGCACACCCGTGGGGCCTAGGAGTCCCCGGACGTGTACTTCCTTTAAAATAAAGCACATAAGCGACTGAGAACTTGTGGAAACAGCTGCATGCCTCCCTTTCTGCACGGCTACTCAGGGCCTAACCTGGAGGCGAGTTCTCACGTCGCGGTTCCCTTTCGCTCTAGAGCCTGTCATGCGGACCGCCGCCGCGGCCACGGAAGCCCCTGGTTTAGAGAGAGCAAACTCACAATTTTCCCCGAAGCATTCTTCCAGGGCTCACTGGCCTGTCGGGAGCCGGGAATGTCAGGTAGCTTCAAGGCAGGCATGAATGCCGCCCTCAAAATGGGAAAGCAGGTCTTGTTCCAGCAGGCCCCCGTTTTCATGGGCACACTCAGCGTACATCCCTGTGGCTTCTAACGAGTCCCAAGAGACACCGGTTACCCTGCGTTTCCTTCCCTGAATCAACTTATCGAAGTAGGGAGTCCCGCATCCGGCGAACTGTCTCAACCGAGGAACGCCGTAGCTGCTCCTCTGGGCCTGGGGCTGCCTGCAGTGCCGCAGAAGGAACAGGACTTGAAGTGCAGTAAGAATCTAAGCCGCCGTCCTCTAGGAGGCACGGGGATTTCAGTCAGGAGGTACTGGATGGAACGCGAAGACGAGGGCTCCTCAGAGGGCAGCTCCGATTAGGGCACCACGTAAGACCTCCGCGCCACGTGGGACGTGCCAGAACGGCGTTCGCGAACGTGTGCGAGTGCCGAGGAAACTAAGCTGCTCCGAAGGAGAGGGCAGTGCGTTTCCCTACACTCGGCCTGCACACAGGGGGCTCTGAAGGGCTACGGGCCTGGATGTTGCTTAGCAGACCCAGGTGCACCTGGGGGTACTCAGTGTTCCTGCTGGGAGCAGGGTGCCCCGGCTAGCCTCCCAGGTGTCCAGAAAGTTGTGCTGCCGTTAAAGGCATGCAGAGCAGAGGCCACCGCCTCCTGGAAGCTGCAGCACGCCTCCGCTTCTGCACGGCGAATCAGGGCCTTCCTTCCAGGCATGGGTTCATGCTGGGTGTGCCGGTAGCGACACAGCGTGCTAAGATGCTGACTTTCTCCTCGAGCAGAGTGACTTCGGGTACGAGGGTGGGTCTCGCAGTGTTCCAAGCACAGTGTTCTATCATGGCAGCTCACACAAGGGCCATGACAGAGTCTTCCTGGGCACTTCGCACTCACCAGCCATGTTGTCCCGAGGGCGTTCGAGGGCTCTGGAGATGTAGCGCTCCTCAAGGAACGCGCAGTGTGTTGCTGCCCAGCACTCGGCAGGCACAGAGGTCCTCTGGGGGATCAACCAATGGAGCTCGACATTGCTCCGCCGGCCCACATGTGTCTGGAGGCACTCAGTGACCTCGGAGGGAAAACGATGCACACCCGTGGGGCCTAGGAGTCCCCGGACGTGTACTTCCTTTAAAATAAAGCACATAAGCGACTGAGAACTTGTGGAAACAGCTGCATGCCTCCCTTTCTGCACGGCTACTCAGGGCCTAACCTGGAGGCGAGTTCTCACGTCGCGGTTCCCTTTCGCTCTAGAGCCTGTCATGCGGACCGCCGCCGCGGCCACGGAAGCCCCTGGTTTAGAGAGAGCAAACTCATAATTTTCCCCGAAGCATTCTTCCAGGGCTCACTGGCCTGTCGGGAGCCGGGAATGTCAGGTAGCTTCAAGGCAGGCATGAATGCCACCCTCAAAATGGGAAAGCAGGGCTTGTTTCAGCATGCTCCTGTTTTCATGGGCACACTCAGCGTACATCCCTGTGGCTTCTAACGAGTCCCAAGAGACACCGGTTACCCTGCGTTTCCTTCCCTGAATCAACTTATCGAAGTAGGGAGTCCCGCATCCGGCGAACTGTCTCAACCGAGGAACGCCGTAGCTGCTCCTCTGGGCCTGGGGCTGCCTGCAGTGCCGCAGAAGCAACAGGACTTGAAGTGCAGTAAGAACCCAAGCCGCCGTCCTCTAGGAGGCACGGTGACTTCAGTCAGGAGGTCCTGGATGGAACGCGAAGACGAGGGCTCCTCAGACGGCAGCTCCGACTAGGGCACCGCGTAAGACCTCCGCGCCACGTGGGACGTGCCAGAACGGCGTTCGCGAACGTGTGCGAGTGCCGAGGAAACTAAGCTGCTCCGAAGGAGAGGGCAGTGCGTTTCCCTACACTCGGCCTGCACACAGGGGGCTCTGAAGGGCTACGGGCCTGGATGTTGCTTAGCAGACCCAGGTGCACCTGGGGGTACTCAGTGTTCCTGCCGGGAGCAGGGTGCCCCGGCTAGCCTCCCAGGTGTCCAGAAAGCTGTGCTGCCGTTAAAGGCATGCAGAGCAGAGGCCACCGCCTCCTGGAAGCTGCAGCACACCTCCGCTTCTGCACGGCGAATCAGGGCCTTCCTTCCAGGCATGGGTTCATGCTGGCTGTGCCGGTAGCGACACAGCATGCTAAGATGCTGACTTTCTCCTCGAGCAGAGAGACTTCAGGTGCGAGGGCGGGCCTCGCAATGTTCCAAGCACAGTGTTCTCTCATGGCAGCTCACACAAGGGCCATGACAGAGTCTTCCTGGGCACTTCGCACTCACTAGCCATGTTGTCCCGAGGGCGTTCGAGGGCTCTGGAGATGTAGCGCTCCTCAAGGAACGCGCAGTGTGTTGCTGCCCAGCACTCGGCAGGCACAGAGGTCCTCCGGGGGATCAACCAATGGAGCTCGACATTGCTCCGCCGGCCCACAGGTGTCTGGAGGCACTCAGTGACCTCGGAGGGAAAACGATGCACACCCGTGGGGCCTAGGAGTCCCCGGACGTGTACTTCCTTTAAAATAAAGCACATAAGCGACTGAGAACTTGTGGAAAGAGCTGCATGCCTCCCTTTCTGCACGGCTACTCAGGGCCTAACCTGGAGGCGAGTTCTCACGTCGCGGTTCCCTTTCGCTCTAGAGCCTGTCATGCGGACCGCCGCCGCGGCCACGGAAGCCCCTGGTTTAGAGAGAGCAAACTCATAATTTTCCCCGAAGCATTCTTCCAGGGCTCACTGGCCTGTCGGGAGCCGGGAATGTCAGGTACCTTCAAGGCAGGCATGAATGCTGCCCTCAAAATGGGAAAGCAGGGCTTGTTCCAGCAGGCCCCCGTTTTCATGGGCACACTCAGCGTACATCCCTGTGGCTTCTAACGAGTCCCAAGAGACACCGGTTACCCTGCGTTTCCTTCCCTGAATCAACTTATCGAAGTAGGGAGTCCCGCATCTGGCGAACTGTCTCAACCGAGGAACGCCGTAGCTGCTCCTCTGGGCCTGGGGCTGCCTGCAGTGCCGCAGAAGGAACAGGACTTGAAGTGCAGTAAGAACCCAAGCCGCCGTCCTCTAGGAGGCACGGTGACTTCAGTCAGGAGGTACTGGATGGAACGCGAAGACGAGGGCTCCTCAGACGGCAGCTCCGACTAGGGCACCGCGTAAGAACTCCGCGCCACGTGGGACGTGCCAGAACGGCGTTCGCGAACGTGTGCGAGTGCCGAGGAAACTAAGCTGCTCCGAAGGAGAGGGCAGTGCGTTTCCCTACACTCGGCCTGCACACAGGGGGCTCTGAAGGGCTACGGGCCTGGATGTTGCTTAGCAGACCCAGGTGCACCTGGGGGTACTCAGTGTTCCTGCCGGGAGCAGGGTGCCCCGGCTAGCCTCCCAGGTGTCCAGAAAGCTGTGCTGCCGTTAAAGGCATGCAGAGCAGAGGCCACCGCCTCCTGGAAGCTGCAGCACACCTCCGCTTCTGCACGGCGAATCAGGGCCTTCCTTCCAGGCATGGGTTCATGCTGGCTGTGCCGGTAGCGACACAGCATGCTAAGATGCTGACTTTCTCCTCGAGCAGAGAGACTTCAGGTGCGAGGGCGGGCCTCGCAGTGTTCCAAGCACTGTGTTCTCTCATGGCAGCTCACACAAGGGCCATGACAGAGTCTTCCTGGGCACTTCGCACTCACTAGCCATGTTGTCCCGAGGGCGTTCGAGGGCTCTGGAGATGTAGCGCTCCTCAAGGAACACGCAGTGTGTTGCTGCCCAGCACTCGGCAGGCACAGAGGTCCTCCGGGGGATCAACCAATGGACCTCGACGTTGCTCCGCCGGCCCACAGGTGTCTGGAGGCACTCAGTGACCTCGGAGGGAAAACGATGCACACCCGTGGGGCCTAGGAGTCCCCGGACGCGTACTTCCTTTAAAATAAAGCACATAAGCGACTGAGAACTTGTGGAAACAGCTGCATGCCTCCCTTTCTGCACGGCTACTCAGGGCCTAACCTGGAGGCGAGTTCTCACGTCGCGGTTCCCTTTCGCTCTAGAGCCTGTCATGCGGACCGCCGCCGCGGCCACGGAAGCCGCTGGTTTAGAGAGAGCAAACTCATAATTTTCCCCGAAGCATTCTTCCAGGGCTCACTGGCCTGTCGGGAGCCGGGAATGTCAGGTACCTTCAAGGCAGGCATGAATGCCGCCCTCAAAATGGGAAAGCAGGGCTTGTTCCAGCAGGCCCCCGTTTTCATGGGCACACTCAGCGTACATCCCTGTGGCTTCTAACGAGTCCCAAGAGACACCGGTTACCCTGCGTTTCCTTCCCTGAATCAACTTATCGAAGTAGGGAGTCCCGCATCCGGCGAACTGTCTCAACCGAGGAACGCCGTAGCTGCTCCTCTGGGCCTGGGGCTGCCTGCAGTGCCGCAGAAGGAACAGGACTTGAAGTGCAGTAAGAACCCAAGCCGCCGTCCTCTAGGAGGCACGGTGACTTCAGTCAGGAGGTCCTGGATGGAACGCGAAGACGAGGGCTCCTCTGAGGGCAGCTCCGACTAGGGCACCGCGTAAGACCTCCGCGCCACGTGGGACGTGCCAGAACGGTGTTCGCGAACGTGTGCGAGTGCGGAGGAAACTACGCTGCTCCAAAGGAGAGGGCAGTGCATTTCCCTACGCTCGGCCTGCACACAGGGGGCTCTGAAGGGCTACGGGCCTGGATGTTGCTTAGCAGACCCAGGTGCACCTGGGGGTACTCAGTGTTCCTGCCGGGAGCAGGGTGCCCCGGCTAGCCTCCCAGGTGTCCAGAAAGCTGTGCTGCCGTTAAAGGCATGCAGAGCAGAGGCCACCGCCTCCTGGAAGCTGCAGCACACCTCCGCTTCTGCACGGCGAATCAGGGCCTTCCTTCCAGGCATGGGTTCATGCTGGGTGTGCAAGTAGCGACACAGCATGCTAAGATGCTGACTTTCTCCTCGAGCAGAGTGACTTCAGGTGCGAGGGCGGGCCTCGCAGTGTTCCAAGCACAGTGTTCTCTCATGGCAGCTCACACAAGGGCCATGACAGAGTCTTCCTGGGCACTTCGCACTCACCAGCCATGTTGTCCCGAGGGCGTTCGAGGGCTCTGGAGATGTAGCGCTCCTCAAGGAACACGCAGTGTGTTGCTGCCCAGCACTCGGCAGGCACAGAGGTCCTCCGGGGGATCAACCAATGGACCTCGACGTTGCTCCGCCGGCCCACAGGTGTCTGGAGGCACTCAGTGACCTCGGAGGGAAAACGATGCACACCCGTGGGGCCTAGGTGTCCCCGGACGCGTACTTCCTTTAAAATAAAGCACATAAGCGACTGAGAACTTGTGGAAACAGCTGCATGCCTCCCTTTCTGCACGGCTACTCAGGGCCTAACCTGGAGGCGAGTTCTCAAGTCGCGGTTCCCTTTCGCTCTAGAGCCTGTCATGCGGACCGCCGCCGCGGCCACGGAAGCCCCTGGTTTAGAGAGAGCAAACTCATAATTTTCCCCGAAGCATTCTTCCAGGGCTCACTGGCCTGTCGGGAGCCGGGAATGTCAGGTAGCTTCAAGGCAGGCATGAATGCCGCCCTCAAAATGGGAAAGCAGGGCTTGTTCCAGCAGGCCCCCGTTTTCATGGGCACACTCAGCGTACATCCCTGTGGCTTCTAACGAGTCCCAAGAGACACCGGTTACCCTGCGTTTCCTTCCCTGAATCAACTTATCGAAGTAGGGAGTCCCGCATCCGGCGAACTGTCTCAACCGAGGAACGCCGTAGCTGCTCCTCTGGGCCTGGGGCTGCCTGCAGTGCCGCAGAAGGAACAGGACTTGAAGTGCAGTAAGAACCCAAGCCGCCGTCCTCTAGGAGGCACGGTGACTTCAGTCAGGAGGTACTGGATGGAACGCGAAGACGAGGGCTCCTCAGACGGCAGCTCCGACTAGGGCACCGCGTAAGAACTCCGCGCCACGTGGGACGTGCCAGAACGGCGTTCGCGAACGTGTGCGAGTGCCGAGGAAACTAAGCTGCTCCGAAGGAGAGGGCAGTGCGTTTCCCTACACTCGGCCTGCACACAGGGGGCTCTGAAGGGCTACGGGCCTGGATGTTGCTTAGCAGACCCAGGTGCACCTGGGGGTACTCAGTGTTCCTGCCGGGAGCAGGGTGCCCCGGCTAGCCTCCCAGGTGTCCAGAAAGCTGTGCTGCCGTTAAAGGCATGCAGAGCAGAGGCCACCGCCTCCTGGAAGCTGCAGCACACCTCCGCTTCTGCACGGCGAATCAGGGCCTTCCTTCCAGGCATGGGTTCATGCTGGCTGTGCCGGTAGCGACACAGCATGCTAAGATGCTGACTTTCTCCTCGAGCAGAGAGACTTCAGGTGCGAGGGCGGGCCTCGCAGTGTTCCAAGCACTGTGTTCTCTCATGGCAGCTCACACAAGGGCCATGACAGAGTCTTCCTGGGCACTTCGCACTCACTAGCCATGTTGTCCCGAGGGCGTTCGAGGGCTCTGGAGATGTAGCGCTCCTCAAGGAACACGCAGTGTGTTGCTGCCCAGCACTCGGCAGGCACAGAGGTCCTCCGGGGGATCAACCAATGGACCTCGACGTTGCTCCGCCGGCCCACAGGTGTCTGGAGGCACTCAGTGACCTCGGAGGGAAAACGATGCACACCCGTGGGGCCTAGGAGTCCCCGGACGCGTACTTCCTTTAAAATAAAGCACATAAGCGACTGAGAACTTGTGGAAACAGCTGCATGCCTCCCTTTCTGCACGGCTACTCAGGGCCTAACCTGGAGGCGAGTTCTCACGTCGCGGTTCCCTTTCGCTCTAGAGCCTGTCATGCGGACCGCCGCCGCGGCCACGGAAGCCGCTGGTTTAGAGAGAGCAAACTCATAATTTTCCCCGAAGCATTCTTCCAGGGCTCACTGGCCTGTCGGGAGCCGGGAATGTCAGGTACCTTCAAGGCAGGCATGAATGCCGCCCTCAAAATGGGAAAGCAGGGCTTGTTCCAGCAGGCCCCCGTTTTCATGGGCACACTCAGCGTACATCCCTGTGGCTTCTAACGAGTCCCAAGAGACACCGGTTACCCTGCGTTTCCTTCCCTGAATCAACTTATCGAAGTAGGGAGTCCCGCATCCGGCGAACTGTCTCAACCGAGGAACGCCGTAGCTGCTCCTCTGGGCCTGGGGCTGCCTGCAGTGCCGCAGAAGGAACAGGACTTGAAGTGCAGTAAGAACCCAAGCCGCCGTCCTCTAGGAGGCACGGTGACTTCAGTCAGGAGGTCCTGGATGGAACGCGAAGACGAGGGCTCCTCTGAGGGCAGCTCCGACTAGGGCACCGCGTAAGACCTCCGCGCCACGTGGGACGTGCCAGAACGGTGTTCGCGAACGTGTGCGAGTGCGGAGGAAACTACGCTGCTCCAAAGGAGAGGGCAGTGCATTTCCCTACGCTCGGCCTGCACACAGGGGGCTCTGAAGGGCTACGGGCCTGGATGTTGCTTAGCAGACCCAGGTGCACCTGGGGGTACTCAGTGTTCCTGCCGGGAGCAGGGTGCCCCGGCTAGCCTCCCAGGTGTCCAGAAAGCTGTGCTGCCGTTAAAGGCATGCAGAGCAGAGGCCACCGCCTCCTGGAAGCTGCAGCACACCTCCGCTTCTGCACGGCGAATCAGGGCCTTCCTTCCAGGCATGGGTTCATGCTGGGTGTGCAAGTAGCGACACAGCATGCTAAGATGCTGACTTTCTCCTCGAGCAGAGTGACTTCAGGTGCGAGGGCGGGCCTCGCAGTGTTCCAAGCACAGTGTTCTCTCATGGCAGCTCACACAAGGGCCATGACAGAGTCTTCCTGGGCACTTCGCACTCACCAGCCATGTTGTCCCGAGGGCGTTCGAGGGCTCTGGAGATGTAGCGCTCCTCAAGGAACACGCAGTGTGTTGCTGCCCAGCACTCGGCAGGCACAGAGGTCCTCCGGGGGATCAACCAATGGACCTCGACGTTGCTCCGCCGGCCCACAGGTGTCTGGAGGCACTCAGTGACCTCGGAGGGAAAACGATGCACACCCGTGGGGCCTAGGAGTCCCCGGACGCGTACTTCCTTTAAAATAAAGCACATAAGCGACTGAGAACTTGTGGAAACAGCTGCATGCCTCCCTTTCTGCACGGCTACTCAGGGCCTAACCTGGAGGCGAGTTCTCAAGTCGCGGTTCCCTTTCGCTCTAGAGCCTGTCATGCGGACCGCCGCCGCGGCCACGGAAGCCCCTGGTTTAGAGAGAGCAAACTCATAATTTTCCCCGAAGCATTCTTCCAGGGCTCACTGGCCTGTCGGGAGCCGGGAATGTCAGGTAGCTTCAAGGCAGGCATGAATGCCGCCCTCAAAATGGGAAAGCAGGGCTTGTTCCAGCAGGCCCCCGTTTTCATGGGCACACTCAGCGTACATCCCTGTGGCTTCTAACGAGTCCCAAGAGACACCGGTTACCCTGCGTTTCCTTCCCTGAATCAACTTATCGAAGTAGGGAGTCCCGCATCTGGCGAACTGTCTCAACCGAGGAACGCCGTAGCTGCTCCTCTGGGCCTGGGGCTGCCTGCAGTGCCGCGGAAGGAACAGGACTTAAAGTGCAGTAAGAAACCAAGCCGCCGTCCTCTAGGAGGCACGGTGACTTCAGTCAGGAGGCCCTGGATGGAACGCAAAGACGAGGGCTCCTCTGAGGGCAGCTCCGACTAGGGCACCGCGTAAGACCTCCGCGCCACGTGGGACGTGCCAGAATGGCGTTCGCGAATGTGTGCGAGAACCGAGGAAACTAAGCTGCTCCGAAGGAGAGGGCAGTGCGTTTCCCTACACTCTGCCTGCACACAGGGGGCTCTGAAGGGCTACGGGCCAGGATGTTGCTTAGCAGACCCAGGTGCACCTGGGGGTACTCAGTGTTCCTGCAGGGAGCAGGGTGCCCCGGCTAGCCTCCCAGGTGTCCAGAAAGCTGTGCTGCCGTTAAAGGCATGCAGAGCAGAGGCCACCGCCTCCTGGAAGCTGCAGCACGCCTCCGCTTCTGCATGGCGAATCAGGGCCTTCCTTCCAGGCATGGGTTCATGCTGGGTGTGCCGGTAGCGACACAGCGTGCTAAGATGCTGACTTTCTCCTTGAGCAGAGTGACTTCGGGTACGAGGGTGGGTCTCGCAGTGTTCCAAGCACAGTGTTCTATCATGGCAGCTCACACAAGGGCCATGACAGAGTCTTCCTGGGCACTTCGCACTCACCAGCCATGTTGTCCCGAGGGCGTTCGAGGGCTCTGGAGATGTAGCGCTCCTCAAGGAACGCGCAGTGTGTTGCTGCCCAGCACTCGGCAGGCACAGAGGTCCTCCGGGGGATCAACCAATGGAGCTCGACATTGCTCCGCCGGCCCACAGGTGTCTGGAGGCACTCAGTGACCACGGAGGGAAAACGATGCACACCCGTGGGGCCTAGGAGTCCCCGGACGTGTACTTCCTTTAAAATAAAGCACATAAGCGACTGAGAACTTGTGGAAAGAGCTGCATGCCTCCCTTTCTGCACGGCTACTCAGGGCCTAACCTGGAGGCGAGTTTTCACGTCGCGGTTCCCTTTCGCTCTAGAGCCTGTCATGTGGACCGCCGCCGCGGCCACGGAAGCCCCTGGTTTAGAGAGAGCAAACTCATAATTTTCCCCGAAGCA
The DNA here is from genome assembly GCF_963455315.2 of Globicephala melas. Lineage (NCBI taxonomy): Eukaryota > Metazoa > Chordata > Mammalia > Artiodactyla > Delphinidae > Globicephala > Globicephala melas. The sequence goes on from NW_027207601.1 coordinate 110,999, forward strand.
TTCTTCCAGGGCTCACTGGCCTGTCGGGAGCCGGGAATGTCAGGTACCTTCAAGGCAGGCATGAATGCCGCCCTCAAAATGGGAAAGCAGGGCTTGTTCCAGCAAGCCCCCGTTTTCATGGGCACACTCAGCGTACATCCCTGTGGCTTCTAACGAGTCCCAAGAGACACCGGTTACCCTGCGTTTCCTTCCCTGAATCAACTTATCGAAGTAGGGAGTCCCGCATCCGGCGAACTGTCTCAACCGAGGAACGCCGTAGCTGCTCCTCTGGGCCTGGGGCTGCCTGCAGTGCCGCAGAAGGAACAGGACTTGAAGTGCAGTAAGAACCCAAGCCGCCGTCCTCTAGGAGGCACGGTGACTTCAGTCAGGAGGTACTGGATGGAACGCGAAGACGAGGGCTCCTCAGACGGCAGCTCCGACTAGGGCACCGCGTAAGACCTCCGCGCCACGTGGGACGTGCCAGAACGGCGTTCGCGAACGTGTGCGAGTGCCGAGGAAACTAAGCTGCTCCGAAGGAGAGGGCAGTGCGTTTCCCTACACTCGGCCTGCACACAGGGGGCTCTGAAGGGCTACGGGCCTGGATGTTGCTTAGCAGACCCAGGTGCACCTGGGGGTACTCAGTGTTCCTGCCGGGAGCAGGGTGCCCCGGCTAGCCTCCCAGGTGTCCAGAAAGCTGTGCTGCCGTTAAAGGCATGCAGAGCAGAGGCCACCACCTCCTGGAAGCTGCAGCACACCTCCGCTTCTGCACGGCTAATCAGGGCCTTCCTTCCAGGCATGGGTTCATGCTGGCTGTGCCGGTAGCGACACAGCATGCTAAGATGCTGACTTTCTCCTCGAGCAGAGAGACTTCAGGTGCGAGGGCGGGCCTCACAGTGTTCCAAGCACAGTGTTCTCTCATGGCAGCTCAAACAAGGGCCATGACAGAGTCTTCCTGGGCACTTCGCACTCACTAGCCATGTTGTCCCGAGGGCGTTCGAGGGCTCTGGAGATGTAGCGCTCCTCAAGGAACACGCAGTGTGTTGCTGCCCAGCACTCGGCAGGCACAGAGATCCTCCGGGGGATCAACCAATGGACCTCGACGTTGCTCCGCCGGCCCACAGGTGTCTGGAGGCACTCAGTGACCTCGGAGGGAAAACGATGCCCACCCGTGGGGCCTAGGAGTCCCCGGACGCGTACTTCCTTTAAAATAAAGCACATAAGCGACTGAGAACTTGTGGAAACAGCTGCATGCCTCCCTTTCTGCACGGCTACTCAGGGCCTAACCTGGAGGCGAGTTCTCACGTCGCAGTTCCCTTTCGCTCTAGGAGCCTGTCATGCGGACCGCCGCCGCGGCCATGGAAGCCCCTGGTTTAGAGAGAGCAAACTCATAATTTTCCCCGAAGCATTCTTCCAGGGCTCACTGGCCTGTCGGGAGCCGGGAATGTCAGGTAGCTTCAAGGCAGGCATGAATGCCGCCCTCAAAATGGGAAAGCAGGGCTTCTTCCAGCAGGCCCCCGTTTTCATGGGCACACTCAGCGTACATCCCTGTGGCTTCTAACGAGTCCCAAGAGACACCGGTTACCCTGCGTTTCCTTCCCTGAATCAACTTATCGAAGTAGGGAGTCCCGCATCCGGCGAACTGTCTCAACCGAGGAACTCCGTAGCTGCTCCTCTGGGCCTGGGGCTGCCTGCAGTACCGCGGAAGGAACAGGACTTAAAGTGCAGTAAGAACCCAAGCCGCCGTCCTCTAGGAGGCACGGTGACTTCACTCAGGAGGTCCTGGATGGAACGCGAAGACGAGGGCTCCTCTGAGGGCAGCTCCGACTAGGGCACCGCGTAAGACCTCCGCGCCACGTGGGACGTGCCAGAACGGTGTTCGCGAACGTGTGTGAGTGCGGAGGAAACTACGCTGCTCCAAAGGAGAGGGCAGTGCATTTCCCTACGCTCGACCTGCACACAGGGGGCTCTGAAGGGCTACGGGCCTGGATGTTGCTTAGCAGACCCAGGTGCACCTGGGGGTACTCAGTGTTCCTGCCGGGAGCAGGGTGCCCCGGCTAGCCTCCCAGGTGTCCAGAAAGCTGTGCTGCCGTTAAAGGCATGCAGAGCAGAGGCCACCGCCTCCTGGAAGCTGCAGCACACCTCCGTTTCTGCACGGCTAATCAGGGCCTTCCTTCCAGGCATGGGTTCATGCTGGGTGTGCAAGTAGCGACACAGCATGCTAAGATGCTGACTTTCTCCTCGAGCAGAGAGATTTCAGGTGCGAGGGCGGGCCTCACAGTGTTCCAAGCACAGTGTTCTCTCATGGCAGCTCACACAAGGGCCATGACAGAGTCTTCCTGGGCACTTCGCACTCACTAGCCATGTTGTCCCGAGGGCGTTCGAGGGCTCTGGAGATGTAGCGCTCCTCAAGGAACGCGCAGTGTGTTGCTGCCCAGCACTCGGCAGGCACAGATGTCCTCCGGGGGATCAACCAATGGAGCTCGACATTGCTCCGCCGGCCCACAGGTGTCTGGAGGCACTCAGTGACCTCGGAGGGAAAACGATGCACACCCGTGGGGCCTAGGAGTCCCCGGACGTGTACTTCCTTTAAAATAAAGCACATAAGCGACTGAGAACTTGTGGAAACAGCTGCATGCCTCCCTTTCTGCACGGCTACTCAGGGCCTAACCTGGAGGCGAGTTCTCACGTCGCGGTTCCCTTTCGCTCTAGAGCCTGTCATGCGGACCGCCGCCGCGGCCACGGAAGCCCCTGGTTTAGAGAGAGCAAACTCATAATTTTCCCCGAAGCATTCTTCCAGGGCTCACTGGCCTGTCGGGAGCCGGGAATGTCAGGTACCTTCAAGGCAGGCATGAATGCCGCCCTCAAAATGGGAAAGCAGGGCTTGTTCCAGCAGGCCCCCGTTTTCATGGGCACACTCAGCGTACATCCCTGTGGCTTCTAACGAGTCCCAAGAGACACCGGTTACCCTGCGTTTCCTTCCCTAAATCAACTTATTGAAGTAGGGAGTCCCGCATCCGGCGAACTGTCTCAACCGAGGAACGCCGTAGCTGCTCCTCTGGGCCTGGGGCTGCCTGCAGTGCCGCAGAAGGAACAGGACTTGAAGTGCAGTAAGAACCCAAGCCGCCGTCCTCTAGGAGGCACGGTGACTTCAGTCAGGAAGTACTGGATGGAACGCGAAGACGAGGGCTCCTCAGACGGCAGCTCCGACTAAGGCACCGCGTAAGACCTCCGCGCCACGTGGGACGTGCCAGAACGGCGTTCGCGAACGTGTGCGAGTGCCGAGGAAACTAAGCTGCTCCGAAGGAGAGGGCAGTGCGTTTCCCTACACTCGGCCTGCACACAGGGGGCTCTGAAGGGCTACGGGCCTGGATGTTGTTTAGCAGACCCAGGTGCACCTGGGGGTACTCAGTGTTCCTGCCGGGAGCAGGGTGCCCCGGCTAGCCTCCCAGGTGTCCAGAAAGCTGTGCTGCCGTTAAAGGCATGCAGAGCAGAGGCCACCGCCTCCTGGAAGCTGCAGCACACCTCCGCTTCTGCACGGCTAATCAGGGCCTTCCTTCCAGGCATGGGATCATGCTGGGTGTGCAAGTAGCAACACAGCATGCTAAGATGCTGACTTTCTCCTTGAGCAGAATGACTTCGGGTACGAGGGTGGGTCTCGCAGTGTTCCAAGCACAGTGTTCTATCATGGCAGCTCACACAAGGGCCATGACAGAGTCTTCCTGGGCACTTCGCACTCACCAGCCATGTTGTCCCGAGGGCGTTCTAGGGCTCTGGAGATGTAGCGCTCCTCAAGGAACGCGCAGTGTGTTGCTGCCCAGCACTCGGCAGGCACAGAGGTCCTCCGGGGGATCAACCAATGGAGCTCGACATTGCTCCGCCGGCCCACAAGTGTCTGGAGGCACTCAGTGACCTTGGAGGGAAAACGATGCACACCCGTGGGGCCTAGGAGTCCCCGGACGTGTACTTCCTTTAAAATAAAGCACATAAGCGACTGAGAACTTGTGGAAAGAGCTGCATGCCTCCCTTTCTGCACGGCTACTCAGGGCCTAACCTGGAGGCGAGTTCTCACGTCGCGGTTCCCTTTCGCTCTAGAGCCTGTCATGCGGACCGCCGCCGCGGCCACGGAAGCCCCTGGTTTAGAGAGAGCAAACTCATAATTTTCCCCGAAGCATTCTTCCAGGGCTCACTGGCCTGTCGGGAGCCGGGAATGTCAGGTAGCTTCAAGGCAGGCATGAATGCCGCCCTCAAAATGGGAAAGCAGGGCTTGTTTCAGCAGGCCCCCGTTTTCATGGGCACACTCAGCGTACATCCCTGTGGCTTCTAACGAGTCCCAAGAGACACCGGTTACCCTGCGTTTCCTTCCCTGAATCAACTTATCGAAGTAGGGAGTCCCGCATCCGGCGAACTGTCTCAACCGAGGAATGCCGTAGCTGCTCCTCTGGGCCTGGGGCTGCCTGCAGTGCCGCAGAAGGAACAGGACTTGAAGTGCAGTAAGAACCCAAGCCGCCGTCCTCTAGGAGGCACGGTGACTTCAGTCAGGAGGTACTGGATGGAACGCGAAGACGAGGGCTCCTCTGAGGGCAGCTCCGACTAGGGCACCGCGTAAGACCTCCGCGCCACGTGGGACGTGCCAGAACGGCGTTCGCGAACGTGTGCGAGTGCCGAGGAAACTAAGCTGCTCCGAAGGAGAGGGCAGTGCGTTTCCCTACACTCGGCCTGCACACAGGGGGCTCTGAAGGGCTACGGGCCTGGATGTTGCTTAGCAGACCCAGGTGCACCTGGGGGTACTCAGTGTTCCTGCCGGGAGCAGGGTGCCCCGGCTAGCCTCCCAGGTGTCCAGAAAGCTGTGCTGCCGTTAAAGGCATGCAGAGCAGAGGCCACCGCCTCCTGGAAGCTGCAGCACGCCTCCGCTTCTGCACGGCGAATCAGGGCCTTCCTTCCAGGCATGGGTTCATGCTGGGTGTGCCGGTAGCGACACAGCGTGCTAAGATGCTGACTTTCTCCTCGAGCAGAGTGACTTCGGGTACGAGGGTGGGTCTCGCAGTGTTCCAAGCACAGTGTTCTATCATGGCAGCTCACACAAGGGCCATGACAGAGTCTTCCTGGGCACTTCGCACTCACCAGCCATGTTGTCCCGAGGGCGTTCGAGGGCTCTGGAGATGTAGCGCTCCTAAAGGAACGCGCAGTGTGTTGCTGCCCAGCACTCGGCAGGCACAGAGGTCCTCCGGGGGATCAACCAATGGAGCTCGACATTGCTCCGCCGGCCCACAGGTGTCTGGAGGCACTCAGTGACCTCGGAGGGAAAACGATGCACACCCGTGGGGCCTAGGAGTCCCCGGACGTGTACTTCCTTTAAAATAAAGCACATAAGCGACTGAGAACTTGTGGAAAGAGCTGCATGCCTCCCTTTCTGCACGGCTACTCAGGGCCTAACCTGGAGGCGAGTTCTCACGTCGCGGTTCCCTTTCGCTCTAGAGCCTGTCATGCGGACCGCCGCCGCGGCCACGGAAGCCCCTGGTTTAGAGAGAGCAAACTCATAATCTTCCCCGAAGCATTCTTCCAGGGCTCACTGGCCTGTCGGGAGCCGGGAATGTCAGGTAGCTTCAAGGCAGGCATGAATGCCGCCCTCAAAATGGGAAAGCAGGGCTTGTTCCAGCAGGCCCCCGTTTTCATGGGCACACTCAGCGTACATCCCTGTGGCTTCTAACGAGTCCCAAGAGACACCGGTTACCCTGCGTTTCCTTCCCTGAATCAACTTATCGAAGTAGGGAGTCCCGCATCCGGCGAACTGTCTCAACCGAGGAACGCCGTAGCTGCTCCTCTGGGCCTGGGGCTTCCTGCAGTGCCGCGGAAGGAACAGGACTTAAAGTGCAGTAAGAACCCAAGCCGCCGTCCTCTAGGAGGCACGGTGACTTCAGTCAGGAGGTCCTGGATGGAACGCGAAGACGAGGGCTCCTCTGAGGGCAGCTCCGACTAGGGCACCGCGTAAGACCTCCGCGCCACGTGGGACGTGCCAGAACGGTGTTCGCGAACGTGTGCGAGTGCGGAGGAAACTACGCTGCTCCAAAGGAGAGGGCAGTGCATTTCCCTACGCTCGGCCTGCACACAGGGGGCTCTGAAGGGCTACGGGCCTGGATGTTGCTTAGCAGACCCAGGTGCACCTGGGGGTACTCAGTGTTCCTGCCGGGAGCAGGGTGCCCCGGCTAGCCTCCCAGGTGTCCAGAAAGCTGTGCTGCCGTTAAAGGCATGCAGAGCAGAGGCCACTGCCTCCTGGAAGCTGCAGCACACCTCCGCTTCTGCAGGGCTAATCAGGGCCTTCCTTCCAGGCATGGGTTCATGCTGGGTGTGCAAGTAGCGACACAGCATGCTAAGATGCTGACTTTCTCCTCGAGCAGAGTGACTTCAGGTGCGAGGGCGGGCCTCGCAGTGTTCCAAGCACAGTGTTCTCTCATGGCAGCTCACAAAAGGGCCATGACAGAGTCTTCCTGGGCACTTCGCACTCACCAGCCATGTTGTCCCGAGGGCGTTCGAGGGCTCTGGAGATGTAGCGCTCCTCAAGGAACACGCAGTGTGTTGCTGCCCAGCACTCAGCAGGCACAGAGGTCCTCTGGGGGATCAACCAATGGACCTCGACGTTGCTCCGCCGGCCCACAGGTGTCTGGAGGCACTCAGTGACCTCGGAGGGAAAACGATGCACACCCGTGGGGCCTAGGAGTCCCCGGACGTGTACTTCCTTTAAAATAAAGCACATAAGCGACTGAGAACTTGTGGAAACAGCTGCATGCCTCCCTTTCTGCACGGCTACTCAGGGCCTAACCTGGAGGCGAGTTCTCACGTCGCGGTTCCCTTTCGCTCTAGAGCCTGTCATGCGGACCGCCGCCGCGGCCACGGAAGCCCCTGGTTTAGAGAGAGCAAACTCACAATTTTCCCCGAAGCATTCTTCCAGGGCTCACTGGCCTGTCGGGAGCCGGGAATGTCAGGTAGCTTCAAGGCAGGCATGAATGCCACCTTCAAAATGGGAAAGCAGGGCTTGTTCCAGCAGGCCCCCGTTTTCATGGGCACACTCAGCGTACATCCCTGTGGCTTCTAACGAGTCCCAAGAGACACCGGTTACCCTGCGTTTCCTTCCCTGAATCAACTTATCGAAGTAGGGAGTCCCGCATCCGGCGAACTGTCTCAACCGAGGAACGCCGTAGCTGCTCCTCTGGGCCTGGGGCTGCCTGCAGTACCGCGGAAGGAACAGGACTTGAAGTGCAGTAAGAACCCAAGCCGCCGTCCTCTAGGAGGCACGGTGACTTCAGTCAGGAGGTCCTGGATGGAACGCGAAGACGAGGGCTCCTCTGAGGGCAGCTCAGACTAGGGCACCGCGTAAGACCTCCGCGCCACGTGGGACGTGCCAGAACGGCGTTCGCGAACGTGTGCGAGTGCCGAGGAAACTAAGCTGCTCCGAAGGAGAGGGCAGTGCGTTTCCCTACACTCGGCCTGCACACAGGGGGCTCTGAAGGGCTACGGGCCTGGATGTTGCTTAGCAGACCCAGGTGCACCTGGGGGTACTCAGTGTTCCTGCTGGGAGCAGGGTGCCCCGGCTAGCCTCCCAGGTGTCCAGAAAGCTGTGCTGCCGTTAAAGGCATGCAGAGCAGAGGCCACCGCCTCCTGGAAGCTGCAGCACGCCTCCGCTTCTGCACGGCGAATCAGGGCCTTCCTTCCAGGCATGGGTTCATGCTGGGTGTGCCGGTAGCGACACAGCATGCTAAGATGCTGACTTTCTCCTTGAGCAGAGTGACTTCGGGTACGAGGGTGGGTCTCGCAGTGTTCCAAGCACAGTGTTCTATCATGGCAGCTCACACAAGGGCCATGACAGAGTCTTCCTGGGCACTTCACACTCACCAGCCATGTTGTCCCGAGGGCGTTCGAAGGCTCTGGAAATGTAGCGCTCCTCAAGGAACGCGCAGTGTGTTGCTGCCCAGCACTCGGCAGGCACAGAGGTCCTCCGGGGGATCAACCAATGGAGCTCGACATTGCTCCGCCGGCCCACAGGTGTCTGGAGGCACTCAGTGACCTCGGAGGGAAAACGATGCACACCCGTGGGGCCTAGGAGTCCCCGGACGTGTACTTCCTTTAAAATAAAGCACATAAGCGACTGAGAACTTGTGGAAACAGCTGCATGCCTCCCTTTCTGCACGGCTACTCAGGGCCTAACCTGGAGGCGAGTTCTCACGTCGCGGTTCCCTTTCGCTCTAGAGCCTGTCATGCGGACCGCCGCCGCGGCCACGGAAGCCCCTGGTTTAGAGAGAGCAAACTCACAATTTTCCCCGAAGCATTCTTCCAGGGCTCACTGGCCTGTCGGGAGCCGGGAATGTCAGGTAGCTTCAAGGCAGGCATGAATGCCACCTTCAAAATGGGAAAGCAGGGCTTGTTCCAGCAGGCCCCCGTTTTCATGGGCACACTCAGCGTACATCCCTGTGGCTTCTAACGAGTCCCAAGAGACACCGGTTACCCTGCGTTTCCTTCCCTGAATCAACTTATCGAAGTAGGGAGTCCCGCATCCGGCGAACTGTCTCAACCGAGGAACGCCGTAGCTGCTCCTCTGGGCCTGCAGTGCCGCAGAAGGAACAGGACTTGAAGTGCAGTAAGAACCCAAGCCGCCGTCCTCTAGGAGGCATGGTGACTTCAGTCAGGAGGTCCTGGATGGAACGCGAAGACGAGGGCTCCTCTGAGGGCAGCTCCGACTAGGGCACCGCGTAAGACCTCCGCGCCACGTGGGACGTGCCAGAACGGCGTTCGCGAACGTGTGCGAGTGCCGAGGAAACTAAGCTGCTCCGAAGGAGAGGGCAGTGCGTTTCCCTACACTCGGCCTGCACACAGGGGGCTCTGAAGGGCTACGGGCCTGGATGTTGCTTAGCAGACCCAGGTGCACCTGGGGGTACTCAGTGTTCCTGCTGGGAGCAGGGTGCCCCGGCTAGCCTCCCAGGTGTCCAGAAAGCTGTGCTGCCGTTAAAGGCATGCAGAGCAGAGGCCACCACCTCCTGGAAGCTGCAGCACGCCTCCGCTTCTGCACGGCGAATCAGGGCCTTCCTTCCAGGCATGGGTTCATGCTGGGTGTGCCGGTAGCGACACAGCATGCTAAGATGCTGACTTTCTCCTTGAGCAGAGTGACTTCGGGTACGAGGGTGGGTCTCGCAGTGTTCCAAGCACAGTGTTCTATCATGGCAGCTCACACAAGGGCCATGACAGAGTCTTCCTGGGCACTTCGCACTCACCAGCCATGTTGTCCCGAGGGCGTTCGAAGGCTCTGGAAATGTAGCGCTCCTCAAGGAACGCGCAGTGTGTTGCTGCCCAGCACTCGGCAGGCACAGAGGTCCTCCGGGGGATCAACCAATGGAGCTCGACATTGCTCCGCCGGCCCACAGGTGTCTGGAGGCACTCAGTGACCTCGGAGGGAAAACGATGCACACCCGTGAGGCCTAGGAGTCCCCGGACGTGTACTTCCTTTAAAATAAAGCACATAAGCGACTGAGAACTTGTGGAAAGAGCTGCATGCCTCCCTTTCTGCACGGCTACTCAGGGCCTAACCTGGAGGCGAGTTCTCACGTCGCGGTTCCCTTTCGCTCTAGAGCCTGTCATGCGGACCGCCGCCGCGGCCACGGAAGCCCCTGGTTTAGAGAGAGCAAACTCATAATTTTCCCTGAAGCATTCTTCCAGGGCTCACTGGCCTGTCGGGAGCCGGGAATGTCAGGTACCTTCAAGGCAGGCATGAATGCCGCCCTCAAAATGGGAAAGCAGGGCTTGTTCCAGCAGGCCCCCGTTTTCATGGGCACACTCAGCGTACATCCCTGTGGCTTCTAACGAGTCCCAAGAGACACCGGTTACCCTGCGTTTCCTTCCCTGAATCAACTTATCGAAGTAGGGAGTCCCGCATCCGGCGAACTGTCTCAACCGAGGAACGCCGTAGCTGCTCCTCTGGGCCTGGGGCTGCCTGCAGTGCCGCAGAAGGAACAGGACTTGAAGTGCAGTAAGAACCCAAGCCGCCGTCCTCTAGGAGGCACGGTGACTTCAGTCAGGAGGTACTGGATGGAACGCGAAGACGAGGGCTCCTCAGACGGCAGCTCCGACTAGGGCACCACGTAAGACCTCCGCGCCACGTGGGACGTGCCAGAACGGCGTTCGCGAACGTGTGCGAGTGCCGAGGAAACTAAGCTGCTCCGAAGGAGAGGGCAGTGCGTTTCCCTACACTCGGCCTGCACACAGGGGGCTCTGAAGGGCTACGGGCCTGGATGTTGCTTAGCAGACCCAGGTGCACCTGGGGGTACTCAGTGTTCCTGCCGGGAGCAGGGTGCCCCGGCTAGCCTCCCAGGTGTCCAGAAAGCTGTGCTGCCGTTAAAGGCATGCAGAGCAGAGGCCACCGCCTCCTGGAAGCTGCAGGACGCCTCCGCTTCTGCACGGCGAATCAGGGCCTTCCTTCCAGGCATGGGTTCATGCTGGGTGTGCCGGTAGCGACACAGCATGCTAAGATGCTGACTTTCTCCGCGAGCAGAGAGACTTCAGGTGCGAGGGCGGGCCTCGCAGTGTTCCAAGCACAGTGTTCTCTCATGGCAGCTCACACAAGGGCCATGACAGAGTCTTCCTGGGCACTTCGCACTCACTAGCCATGTTGTCCCGAGGGCGTTCGAGGGCTCTGGAGATGTAGCGCTCCTCAAGGAACACGCAGTGTGTTGCTGCCCAGCACTCGGCAGGCACAGAGGTACTCCGGGGGATCAACCAATGGACCTCGACGTTGCTCCGCCGGCCCACAGGTGTCTGGAGGCACTCAGTGACCTCGGAGGGAAAACGATGCACACCCGTGGGGCCTAGGAGTCCCCGGACGCGTACTTCCTTTAAAATAAAGCACATAAGCGACTGAGAACTTGTGGAAACAGCTGCATGCCTCCCTTTCTGCACGGCTACTCAGGGCCTAACCTGGAGGCGAGTTCTCACGTCGCGGTTCCCTTTCGCTCTAGAGCCTGACATGCGGACCGCCGCCGCGGCCACGGAAGCCCCTGGTTTAGAGAGAGCAAACTCATAATTTTCCCCGAAGCATTCTTCCAGGGCTCACTGGCCTGTCGGGAGCCGGGAATGTCAGGTAGCTTCAAGGCAGGCATGAATGCCGCCCTCAAAATGGGAAAGCAGGGCTTGTTCCAGCAGGCCCCCGTTTTCATGGGCACACTCAGCGTACATCCCTGTGGCTTCTAACGAGTCCCAAGAGACACCGGTTACCCTGCGTTTCCTTCCCTGAATCAACTTATCGAAGTAGGGAGTCCCGCATCCGGCGAACTGTCTCAACCGAGGAACGCCGTAGCTGCTCCTCTGGGCCTGGGGCTGCCTGCAGTGCCGCAGAAGGAACAGGACTTGAAGTGCAGTAAGAACCCAAGCCGCCGTCCTCTAGGAGGCACGGTGACTTCAGTCAGGAGGTCCTGGATGGAACGCGAAGACGAGGACTCCTCTGAGGGCAGCTCCGACTAGGGCACCGCGTAAGACCTCCGCGCCACGTGGGATGTGCCAGAACGGTGTTCGCGAACGTGTGCGAGTGCGGAGGAAACTACGCTGCTCCAAAGGAGAGGGCAGTGCATTTCCCTACGCTCGGCCTGCACACAGGGGGCTCTGAAGGGCTACGGGCCTGGATGTTGCTTAGCAGACCCAGGTGCACCTGGGGGTACTCAGTGTTCCTGCCGGGAGCAGGGTGCCCCGGCTAGCCTCCCAGGTGTCCAGAAAGCTGTGCTGCCGTTAAAGGCATGCAGAGCAGAGGCCACCGCCTCCTGGAAGCTGCAGCACACCTCCGCTTCTGCACGGCTAATCAGGGCCTTCCTTCCAGGCATGGGATCATGCTGGGTGTGCAAGTAGCGACACAGCATGCTAAGATGCTGACTTTCTCCTCGAGCAGAGTGACTTCAGGTGTGAGGGCGGGCCTCGCAGTGTTCCAAGCATAGTGTTCTCTCATGGCAGCTCACACAAGGGCCATGACAGAGTCTTCCTGGGCACTTCGCACTCACCAGCCATGTTGTCCCGAGGGCGTTCGAGGGTTCTGGAGATGTAGCGCTCCTCAAGGAACACGCAGTGTGTTGCTGCCCAGCACTCGGCAGGCACAGAGGTCCTCCGGGGGATCAAACAATGGACCTCGACGTTGCTCCGCCGGCCCACAGGTGTCTGGAGGCACTCAGTGACCTCGGAGGGAAAACGATGCACACCCGTGGGGCCTAGGAGTCCCCGGACGTGTACTTCCTTTAAAATAAAGCACATAAGCGACTGAGAACTTGTGGAAACAGCTGCATGCCTCCCTTTCTGCACGGCTACTCAGGGCCTAACCTGGAGGTGAGTTCTCACGTCGCGGTTCCCTTTCGCTCTAGAGCCTGTCATGCGGACCGCCGCCGCGGCCACGGAAGCCCCTGGTTTAGAGAGAGCAAACTCACAATTTTCCCCGAAGCATTCTTCCAGGGCTCACTGGCCTGTCGGGAGCCGGGAATGTCAGGTAGCTTCAAGGCAGGCATGAATGCCACCTTCAAAATGGGAAAGCAGGGCTTGTTCCAGCAGGCCCCCGTTTTCATGGGCACACTCAGCGTACATCCCTGTGGCTTCTAACGAGTCCCAAGAGACACCGGTTACCCTGCGTTTCCTTCCCTGAATCAACTTATCGAAGTAGGGAGTCCCGCATCCGGCGAACTGTCTCAACCGAGGAACGCCGTAGCTGCTCCTCTGGGCCTGGGGCTGCCTGCAGTGCCGCAGAAGGAACAGGACTTGAAGTGCAGTAAGAACCCAAACCGCCGTCCTCTAGGAGGCACGGTGACTTCAGTCAGGAGGTCCTGGATGGAACGCGAAGACGAGGGCTCCTCTGAGGGCAGCTCCGACTAGGGCACCGCGTAAGACCTCCGCGCCACGTGGGACGTGCCAGAACGGCGTTCGCGAACGTGTGCGAGTGCCGAGGAAACTAAGCTGCTCCGAAGGAGAGGGCAGTGCGTTTCCCTACACTCGGCCTGCACACAGGGGGCTCTGAAGGGCTACGGGCCTGGATGTTGCTTAGCAGACCCAGGTGCACCTGGGGGTACTCAGTGTTCCTGCTGGGAGCAGGGTGCCCCGGCTAGCCTCCCAGGTGTCCAGAAAGCTGTGCTGCCGTTAAAGGAATGCAGAGAAGAGGTCACCGCCTCCTGGAAGCTGCAGCACGCCTCCGCTTCTGCACGGCGAATCAGGGCCTTCCTTCCAGGCATGGGTTCATGCTGGGTGTGCCGGTAGCGACACAGCGTGCTAAGATGCTGACTTTCTCCTTGAGCAGAGTGACTTCGGGTACGAGGGTGGGTCTCGCAGTGTTCCAAGCACAGTGTTCTATCATGGCAGCTCACACAAGGGCCATGACAGAGTCTTCCTGGGCACTTCGCACTCACCAGCCATGTTGTCCCGAGGGCGTTCGAGGGCTCTGGAGATGTAGCGCTCCTCAAGGAACACGCAGTGTGTTGCTGCCCAGCACTCGGCAGGCACAGAGGTCCTCCGGGGGATCAACCAATGGAGCTCGACATTGCTCCGCCGGCCCACAGGTGTCTGGAGGCACTCAGTGACCTCGGAGGGAAAACGATGCACACCCGTGGGGCCTAGGAGTCCCCGGACGTGTACTTCCTTTAAAATAAAGCACATAAGCGACTGAGAACTTGTGGAAAGAGCTGCATGCCTCCCTTTCTGCACGGCTACTCAGGGCCTAACCTGGAGGCGAGTTCTCACGTCGCGGTTCCCTTTCGCTCTAGAGCCTGTCATGCGGACCGCCGCCGCGGCCACGGAAGCCCCTGGTTTAGAGAGAGCAAACTCATAATTTTCCCCGAAGCATTCTTCCAGGGCTCACTGGCCTGTCGGGAGCCGGGAATGTCAGGTAGCTTCAAGGCAGGCATGAATGCCGCCCTCAAAATGGGAAAGCAGGGCTTGTTTCAGCAGGCCCCCGTTTTCATGGGCACACTCAGCGTACATCCCTGTGGCTTCTAACGAGTCCCAAGAGACACCGGTTACCCTGCGTTTCCTTCCCTGAATCAACTTATCGAAGTAGGGAGTCCCGCATCCGGCGAACTGTCTCAACCGAGGAATGCCGTAGCTGCTCCTCTGGGCCTGGGGCTGCCTGCAGTGCCGCAGAAGGAACAGGACTTGAAGTGCAGTAAGAACCCAAGCCGCCGTCCTCTAGGAGGCACGGTGACTTCAGTCAGGAGGTACTGGATGGAACGCGAAGACGGGGGCTCCTCTGAGGGCAGCTCCGACTAGGGCACCGCGTAAGACCTCCGCGCCACGTGGGACGTGCCAGAACGGCGTTCGCGAACGTGTGAGAGTGCCGAGGAAACTAAGCTGCTCCGAAGGAGAGGGCAGTGCGTTTCCCTACACTCGGCCTGCACACAGGGGGCTCTGAAGGGCTACGGGCCTGGATGTTGCTTAGCAGACCCAGGTGCACCTGGGGGTACTCAGTGTTCCTGCCGGGAGCAGGGTGCCCCGGCTAGCCTCCCAGGTGTCCAGAAAGCTGTGCTGCCGTTAAAGGCATGCAGAGCAGAGGCCACCGCCTCCTGGAAGCTGCAGCACGCCTCCGCTTCTGCACGGCGAATCAGGGCCTTCCTTCCAGGCATGGGTTCATGCTGGGTGTGCCGGTAGCGACACAGCGTGCTAAGATGCTGACTTTCTCCTCGAGCAGAGTGACTTCGGGTACGAGGGTGGGTCTCGCAGTGTTCCAAGCACAGTGTTCTATCATGGCAGCTCACACAAGGGCCATGACAGAGTCTTCCTGGGCACTTCGCACTCACCAGCCATGTTGTCCCGAGGGCGTTCGAGGGCTCTGGAGATGTAGCGCTCCTAAAGGAACGCGCAGTGTGTTGCTGCCCAGCACTCGGCAGGCACAGAGGTCCTCCGGGGGATCAACCAATGGAGCTCGACATTGCTCCGCCGGCCCACATGTGTCTGGAGGCACTCAGTGACCTCGGAGGGAAAACGATGCACACCCGTGGGGCCTAGGAGTCCCCGGACGTGTACTTCCTTTAAAATAAACACATAAGCGACTGAGAACTTGTGGAAAGAGCTGCATGCCTCCCTTTCTGCACGGCTACTCAGGGCCTAACCTGGAGGCGAGGTCTCACGTCGCGGTTCCCTTTCGCTCTAGAGCCTGTCATGCGGACCGCCGCCGCGGCCACGGAAGCCCCTGGTTTAGAGAGAGCAAACTCATAATTTTCCCCGAAGCATTCTTCCAGGGCTCACTGGCCAGTCGGGAGCCGGGAATGTCAGGTACCTTCAAGGCAGGCATGAATGCCGCCCTCAAAATGGGAAAGCAGGGCTTGTTCCAGCAAGCCCCCGTTTTCATGGGCACACTCAGCGTACATCCCTGTGGCTTCTAACGAGTCCCAAGAGACACCGGTTACCCTGCGTTTCCTTCCCTGAATCAACTTATCGAAGTAGGGAGTCCCGCATCCGGCGAACTGTCTCAACCGAGGAACGCCGTAGCTGCTCCTCTGGGCCTGGGGCTGCCTGCAGTGCCGCAGAAGGAACAGGACTTAAAGTGCAGTAAGAACCCAAGCCGCCGTCCTCTAGGAGGCACGGTGACTTCAGTCAGGAGGCCTTGGATGGAACGCAAAGACGAGGGCTCCTCTGAGGGCAGCTCCGACTAGGGCACCACGTAAGA
This sequence comes from Globicephala melas, assembly GCF_963455315.2. Lineage (NCBI taxonomy): Eukaryota > Metazoa > Chordata > Mammalia > Artiodactyla > Delphinidae > Globicephala > Globicephala melas. The sequence continues at coordinate 126,639 of NW_027207601.1, forward strand.
CCTCCGCGCCACGTGGGACGTGCCAGAATGGCGTTCGCGAACGTGTGCGAGTGCCGAGGAATCTAAGCTGCTCCGAAGGAGAGGGCAGTGCGTTTCCCTACACTCGGCCTGCACACAGGGGGCTCTGAAGGGCTACGGGCCTGGATGTTGCTTAGCAGACCCAGGTGCACCTGGGGGTACTCAGTGTTCCTGCCGGGAGCAGGGTGCCCCGGCTAGCCTCCCAGGTGTCCAGAAAGCTGTGCTGCCGTTAAAGGCATGCAGAGCAGAGGCCACCGCCTCCTGGAAGCTGCAGCACGCCTCCGCTTCTGCACGGCGAATCAGGGCCTTCCTTCCAGGCATGGGTTCATGCTGGGTGTGCCGGTAGCGACACAGCGTGCTAAGATGCTGACTTTCTCCTCGAGCAGAGTGACTTCGGGTACGAGGGTGGGTCTCGCAGTGTTCCAAGCACAGTGTTCTATCATGGCAGCTCACACAAGGGCCATGACAGAGTCTTCCTGGGCACTTCGCACTCACCAGCCATGTTGTCCCGAGGGCGTTCGAGGGCTCTGGAGATGTAGCGCTCCTCAAGGAACGCGCAGTGTGTTGCTGCCCAGCACTCGGCAGGCACAGAGGTCCTCCGGGGGATCAACCAATGGAGCTCGACATTGCTCCGCCGGCCCACATGTGTCTGGAGGCACTCAGTGACCTCGGAGGGAAAACGATGCACACCCGTGGGGCCTAGGAGTCCCCGGACGTGTACTTCCTTTAAAATAAACACATAAGCGACTGAGAACTTGTGGAAACAGCTGCATGCCTCCCTTTCTGCACGGCTACTCAGGGCCTAACCTGGAGGAGAGTTCTCACGTCGCGGTTCCCTTTCGCTCTAGAGCCTGTCATGCGGACCGCCGCCGCGGCCACGGAAGCCCCTGGTTTAGAGAGAGCAAACTCATAATTTTCCCCGAAGCATTCTTCCAGGGCTCACTGGCCTGTCGGGAGCCGGGAATGTCAGGTACCTTCAAGGCAGGCATGAATGCCGCCCTCAAAATGGGAAAGCAGGGCTTGTTCCAGCAGGCCCCCGTTTTCATGGGCACACTCAGCGTACATCCCTGTGGCTTCTAACGAGTCCCAAGAGACACCGGTTACCCTGCGTTTCCTTCCCTGAATCAACTTATCGAAGTAGGGAGTCCCGCATCCGGCGAACTGTCTCAACCGAGGAACGCCGTAGCTGCTCCTCTGGGCCTGGGGCTGCCTGCAGTGCCGCAGAAGGAACAGGACTTGAAGTGCAGTAAGAACCCAAGCCGCCGTCCTCTAGGAGGCACGGTGACTTCAGTCAGGAAGTACTGGATGGAACGCGAAGACGAGGGCTCCTCAGACGGCAGCTCCGACTAAGGCACCGCGTAAGACCTCCGCGCCACGTGGGACGTGCCAGAACGGCGTTCGCGAACGTGTGCGAGTGCCGAGGAAACTAAGCTGCTCCGAAGGAGAGGGCAGTGCGTTTCCCTACACTCGGCCTGCACACAGGGGGCTCTGAAGGGCTACGGGCCTGGATGTTGCTTAGCAGACCCAGGTGCACCTGGGGGTACTCAGTGTTCCTGCCGGGAGCAGGGTGCCCCGGCTAGCCTCCCAGGTGTCCAGAAAGCTGTGCTGCCGTTAAAGGCATGCAGAGCAGAGGCCACCGCCTCCTGGAAGCTGCAGCACACCTCCGCTTCTGCACGGCTAATCAGGGCCTTCCTTCCAGGCATGGGATCATGCTGGGTGTGCAAGTAGCAACACAGCATGCTAAGATGCTGACTTTCTCCTTGAGCAGAATGACTTCGGGTACGAGGGTGGGTCTCGCAGTGTTCCAAGCACAGTGTTCTATCATGGCAGCTCACTCAAGGGCCATGACAGAGTCTTCCTGGGCACTTCGCACTCACCAGCCATGTTGTCCCGAGGGCGTTCGAGGGCTCTGGAGATGTAGCGCTCCTAAAGGAACGCGCAGTGTGTTGCTGCCCAGCACTCGGCAGGCACAGAGGTCCTCCGGGGGATCAACCAATGGAGCTCGACATTGCTCCGCCGGCCCACAGGTGTCTGGAGGCACTCAGTGACCTCGGAGGGAAAACGATGCACACCCGTGGGGCCTAGGAGTCCCCGGACGTGTACTTCCTTTAAAATAAAGCACATAAGCGACTGAGAACTTGTGGAAAGAGCTGCATGCCTCCCTTTCTGCACGGCTACTCAGGGCCTAACCTGGAGGCGAGTTCTCACGTCGCGGTTCCCTTTCGCTCTAGAGCCTGTCATGCGGACCGCCGCCGCGGCCACGGAAGCCCCTGGTTTAGAGAGAGCAAACTAATAATCTTCCCCGAAGCATTCTTCCAGGGCTCACTGGCCTGTCGGGAGCCGGGAATGTCAGGTAGCTTCAAGGCAGGCATGAATGCCGCCCTCAAAATGGGAAAGCAGGGCTTGTTCCAGCAGGCCCCCGTTTTCATGGGCACACTCAGCGTACATCCCTGTGGCTTCTAACGAGTCCCAAGAGACACCGGATACCCTGCGTTTCCTTCCCTGAATCAACTTATCCAAGTAGGGAGTCCCGCATCCGGCGAACTGTCTCAACCGAGGAACGCCGTAGCTGCTCCTCTGGGCCTGGGGCTTCCTGCAGTGCCGCGGAAGGAACAGGACTTAAAGTGCAGTAAGAACCCAAGCCGCCGTCCTCTAGGAGGCACGGTGACTTCAGTCAGGAGGTCCTGGATGGAACGCGAAGACGAGGGCTCCTCTGAGGGCAGCTCCGACTAGGGCACCGCGTAAGACCTCCGCGCCACGTGGGACGTGCCAGAACGGTGTTCGCGAACGTGTGCGAGTGCGGAGGAAACTACGCTGCTCCAAAGGAGAGGGCAGTGCATTTCCCTACGCTCGGCCTGCACACAGGGGGCTCTGAAGGGCTACGGGCCTGGATGTTGCTTAGCAGACCCAGGTGCACCTGGGGGTACTCAGTGTTCCTGCCGGGAGCAGGGTGCCCCGGCTAGCCTCCCAGGTGTCCAGAAAGCTGTGCTGCCGTTAAAGGCATGCAGAGCAGAGGCCACTGCCTCCTGGAAGCTGCAGCACACCTCCACTTCTGCAGGGCTAATCAGGGCCTTCCTTCCAGGCATGGGTTCATGCTGGGTGTGCAAGTAGCGACACAGCATGCTAAGATGCTGACTTTCTCCTTGAGCAGAGTGACTTCGGGTACGAGGGTGGGTCTCGCAGTGTTCCAAGCACAGTGTTCTATCATGGCAGCTCACACAAGGGCCATGACAGAGTCTTCCTGGGCACTTCGCACTCACCAGCCATGTTGTCCCGAGGGCGTTCGAAGGCTCTGGAAATGTAGCGCTCCTCAAGGAACGCGCAGTGTGTTGCTGCCCAGCACTCGGCAGGCACAGAGGTCCTCCGGGGGATCAACCAATGGAGCTCGACATTGCTCCGCCGGCCCACAGGTGTCTGGAGGCACTCAGTGACCTCGGAGGGAAAACGATGCACACCCGTGAGGCCTAGGAGTCCCCGGACGTGTACTTCCTTTAAAATAAAGCACATAAGCGACTGAGAACTTGTGGAAAGAGCTGCATGCCTCCCTTTCTGCACGGCTACTCAGGGCCTAACCTGGAGGCGAGTTCTCACGTCGCGGTTCCCTTTCGCTCTAGAGCCTGTCATGCGGACCGCCGCCGCGGCCACGGAAGCCCCTGGTTTAGAGAGAGCAAACTCACAATTTTCCCCGAAGCATTCTTCCAGGGCTCACTGGCCTGTCGGGAGCCGGGAATGTCAGGTAGCTTCAAGGCAGGCATGAATGCCACCTTCAAAATGGGAAAGCAGGGCTTGTTCCAGCAGGCCCCCGTTTTCATGGGCACACTCAGCGTACATCCCTGTGGCTTCTAACGAGTCCCAAGAGACACCGGTTACCCTGCGTTTCCTTCCCTGAATCAACTTATCGAAGTAGGGAGTCCCGCATCCGGCGAACTGTCTCAACCGAGGAACGCCGTAGCTGCTCCTCTGGGCCTGCAGTGCCGCAGAAGGAACAGGACTTGAAGTGCAGTAAGAACCCAAGCCGCCGTCCTCTAGGAGGCACGGTGACTTCAGTCAGGAGGTACTGGATGGAACGCGAAGACGAGGGCTCCTCAGACGGCAGCTCCGACTAGGGCACCGCGTAAGACCTCCGCGCCACGTGGGACGTGCCAGAACGGCGTTCGCGAACGTGTGCGAGTGCCGAGGAAACTAAGCTGCTCCGAAGGAGAGGGCAGTGCGTTTCCCTACACTCGGCCTGCACACAGGGGGCTCTGAAGGGCTACGGGCCTGGATGTTGCTTAGCAGACCCAGGTGCACCTGGGGGTACTCAGTGTTCCTGCCGGGAGCAGGGTGCCCCGGCTAGCCTCCCAGGTGTCCAGAAAGCTGTGCTGCCGTTAAAGGCATGCAGAGCAGAGGCCACCACCTCCTGGAAGCTGCAGCACACCTCCGCTTCTGCACGGCGAATCAGGGCCTTCCTTCCAGGCATGGGTTCATGCTGGGTGTGCCGGTAGCGACACAGCATGCTAAGATGCTGACTTTCTCCTCGAGCAGAGAGACTTCAGGTGCGAGGGCGGGCCTCGCAGTGTTCCAAGCACAGTGTTCTCTCATGGCAGCTCACACAAGGGCCATGACAGAGTCTTCCTGGGCACTTCGCACTCACTAGCCATGTTGTCCCGAGGGCGTTCGAGGGCTCTGGAGATGTAGCGCTCCTCAAGGAACACGCAGTGTGTTGCTGCCCAGCACTCGGCAGGCACAGAGGTCCTCCGGGGGATCAACCAATGGACCTCGACGTTGCTCCGCCGGCCCACAGGTGTCTGGAGGCACTCAGTGACCTCGGAGGGAAAACGATGCACACCCGTGGGGCCTAGGAGTCCCCGGACGTGTACTTCCTTTAAAATAAAGCACATAAGCGACTGAGAACTTGTGGAAAGAGCTGCATGCCTCCCTTTCTGCACGGCTACTCAGGGCCTAACCTGGAGGCGAGTTCTCACGTCGCGGTTCCCTTTCGCTCTAGAGCCTGTCATGCGGACCGCCGCCGCGGCCACGGAAGCCCCTGTTTTAGAGAGAGCAAACTCATAATTTTCCCTGAAGCATTCTTCCAGGGCTCACTGGCCTGTCGGGAGCCGGGAATGTCAGGTACCTTCAAGGCAGGCATGAATGCCGCCCTCAAAATGGGAAAGCAGGGCTTGTTCCAGCAGGCCCCCGTTTTCATGGGCACACTCAGCGTACATCCCTGTGGCTTCTAACGAGTCCCAAGAGACACCGGTTACCCTGCGTTTCCTTCCCTGAATCAACTTATCGAAGTAGGGAGTCCCGCATCCGGCGAACTGTCTCAACCGAGGAACGCCGTAGCTGCTCCTCTGGGCCTGGGGCTGCCTGCAGTGCCGCAGAAGGAACAGGACTTGAAGTGCAGTAAGAACCCAAGCCGCCGTCCTCTAGGAGGCACGGTGACTTCAGTCAGGAGGTACTGGATGGAACGCGAAGACGAGGGCTCCTCAGACGGCAGCTCCGACTAGGGCACCACGTAAGACCTCCGCGCCACGTGGGACGTGCCAGAACGGCGTTCGCGAACGTGTGCGAGTGCCGAGGAAACTAAGCTGCTCCGAAGGAGAGGGCAGTGCGTTTCCCTACACTCGGCCTGCACACAGGGGGCTCTGAAGGGCTACGGGCCTGGATGTTGCTTAGCAGACCCAGGTGCACCTGGGGGTACTCAGTGTTCCTGCCGGGAGCAGGGTGCCCCGGCTAGCCTCCCAGGTGTCCAGAAATCTGTGCTGCCGTTAAAGGCATGCAGAGCAGAGGCCACCGCCTCCTGGAAGCTGCAGGACGCCTCCGCTTCTGCACGGCGAATCAGGGCCTTCCTTCCAGGCATGGGTTCATGCTGGGTGTGCCGGTAGCGACACAGCATGCTAAGATGCTGACTTTCTCCGCGAGCAGAGAGACTTCAGGTGCGAGGGCGGGCCTCGCAGTGTTCCAAGCACAGTGTTCTCTCATGGCAGCTCACACAAGGGCCATGACAGAGTCTTCCTGGGCACTTCGCACTCACTAGCCATGTTGTCCCGAGGGCGTTCGAGGGCTCTGGAGATGTAGCGCTCCTCAAGGAACACGCAGTGTGTTGCTGCCCAGCACTCGGCAGGCACAGAGGTCCTCCGGGGGATCAACCAATGGACCTCGACGTTGCTCCGCCGGCCCACAGGTGTCTGGAGGCACTCAGTGACCTCGGAGGGAAAACGATGCACACCCGTGGGGCCTAGGAGTCCCCGGACGCGTACTTCCTTTAAAATAAAGCACATAAGCGACTGAGAACTTGTGGAAACAGCTGCATGCCTCCCTTTCTGCACGGCTACTCAGGGCCTAACCTGGAGGCGAGTTCTCACGTCGCGGTTCCCTTTCGCTCTAGAGCCTGACATGCGGACCGCCGCCGCGGCCACGGAAGCCCCTGGTTTAGAGAGAGCAAACTCATAATTTTCCCCGAAGCATTCTTCCAGGGCTCACTGGCCTGTCGGGAGCCGGGAATGTCAGGTACCTTCAAGGCAGGCATGAATGCCGCCCTCAAAATGGGAAAGCAGGGCTTGTTCCAGCAGGCCCCCGTTTTCATGGGCACACTCAGCGTACATCCCTGTGGCTTCTAACGAGTCCCAAGAGACACCGGTTACCCTGCGTTTCCTTCCCTGAATCAACTTATCGAAGTAGGGAGTCCCGCATCCGGCGAACTGTCTCAACCGAGGAACGCCGTAGCTGCTCCTCTGGGCCTGGGGCTGCCTGCAGTGCCGCAGAAGGAACAGGACTTGAAGTGCAGTAAGAACCCAAGCCGCCGTCCTCTAGGAGGCACGGTGACTTCAGTCAGGAGGTCCTGGATGGAACGCGAAGACGAGGACTCCTCTGAGGGCAGCTCCGACTAGGGCACCGCGTAAGACCTCCGCGCCACGTGGGACGTGCCAGAACGGTGTTCGCGAACGTGTGCGAGTGCGGAGGAAACTACGCTGCTCCAAAGGAGAGGGCAGTGCATTTCCCTACGCTCGGCCTGCACACAGGGGGCTCTGAAGGGCTACGGGCCTGGATGTTGCTTAGCAGACCCAGGTGCACCTGGGGGTACTCAGTGTTCCTGCCGGGAGCAGGGTGCCCCGGCTAGCCTCCCAGGTGTCCAGAAAGCTGTGCTGCCGTTAAAGGCATGCAGAGCAGAGGCCACCGCCTCCTGGAAGCTGCAGCACACCTCCGCTTCTGCACGGCTAATCAGGGCCTTCCTTCCAGGCATGGGATCATGCTGGGTGTGCAAGTAGCGACACAGCATGCTAAGATGCTGACTTTCTCCTCGAGCAGAGTGACTTCAGGTGTGAGGGCGGGCCTCGCAGTGTTCCAAGCATAGTGTTCTCTCATGGCAGCTCACACAAGGGCCATGACAGAGTCTTCCTGGGCACTTCGCACTCACCAGCCATGTTGTCCCGAGGGCGTTCGAGGGCTCTGGAGATGTAGCGCTCCTCAAGGAACACGCAGTGTGTTGCTGCCCAGCACTCGGCAGGCACAGAGGTCCTCCGGGGGATCAAACAATGGACCTCGACGTTGCTCCGCCGGCCCACAGGTGTCTGGAGGCACTCAGTGACCTCGGAGGGAAAACGATGCACACCCGTGGGGCCTAGGAGTCCCCGGACGTGTACTTCCTTTAAAATAAAGCACATAAGCGACTGAGAACTTGTGGAAACAGCTGCATGCCTCCCTTTCTGCACGGCTACTCAGGGCCTAACCTGGAGGCGAGTTCTCACGTCGCGGTTCCCTTTCGCTCTAGAGCCTGTCATGCGGACCGCCGCCGCGGCCACGGAAGCCCCTGGTTTAGAGAGAGCAAACTCACAATTTTCCCCGAAGCATTCTTCCAGGGCTCACTGGCCTGTCGGGAGCCGGGAATGTCAGGTAGCTTCAAGGCAGGCATGAATGCCACCTTCAAAATGGGAAAGCAGGGCTTGTTCCAGCAGGCCCCCGTTTTCATGGGCACACTCAGCGTACATCCCTGTGGCTTCTAACGAGTCCCAAGAGACACCGGTTACCCTGCGTTTCCTTCCCTGAATCAACTTATCGAAGTAGGGAGTCCCGCATCCGGCGAACTGTCTCAACCGAGGAACGCCGTAGCTGCTCCTCTGGGCCTGGGGCTGCCTGCAGTGCCGCAGAAGGAACAGGACTTGAAGTGCAGTAAGAACCCAAGCCGCCGTCCTCTAGGAGGCACGGTGACTTCAGTCAGGAGGTCCTGGATGGAACGCGAAGACGAGGGCTCCTCTGAGGGCAGCTCCGACTAGGGCACCGCGTAAGACCTCCGCGCCACGTGGGACGTGCCAGAACGGCGTTCGCGAACGTGTGCGAGTGCCGAGGAAACTAAGCTGCTCCGAAGGAGAGGGCAGTGCGTTTCCCTACACTCGGCCTGCACACAGGGGGCTCTGAAGGGCTACGGGCCTGGATGTTGCTTAGCAGACCCAGGTGCACCTGGGGGTACTCAGTGTTCCTGCTGGGAGCAGGGTGCCCCGGCTAGCCTCCCAGGTGTCCAGAAAGCTGTGCTGCCGTTAAAGGAATGCAGAGAAGAGGTCACCGCCTCCTGGAAGCTGCAGCACGCCTCCGCTTCTGCACGGCGAATCAGGGCCTTCCTTCCAGGCATGGGTTCATGCTGGGTGTGCCGGTAGCGACACAGCGTGCTAAGATGCTGACTTTCTCCTTGAGCAGAGTGACTTCAGGTACGAGGGTGGGTCTCGCAGTGTTCCAAGCACAGTGTTCTCTCATGGCAGCTCACACAAGGGCCATGACAGAGTCTTCCTGGGCACTTCGCACTCACCAGCCATGTTGTCCCGAGGGCGTTCGAGGGCTCTGGAGATGTAGCGCTCCTCAAGGAACACGCAGTGTGTTGCTGCCCAGCACTCGGCAGGCACAGAGGTCCTCCGGGGGATCAACCAATGGAGCTCGACATTGCTCCGCCGGCCCACAGGTGTCTGGAGGCACTCAGTGACCTCGGAGGGAAAACGATGCACACCCGTGGGGCCTAGGAGTCCCCGGACGTGTACTTCCTTTAAAATAAAGCACATAAGCGACTGAGAACTTGTGGAAAGAGCTGCATGCCTCCCTTTCTGCACGGCTACTCAGGGCCTAACCTGGAGGCGAGTTCTCACGTCGCGGTTCCCTTTCGCTCTAGAGCCTGTCATGCGGACCGCCGCCGCGGCCACGGAAGCCCCTGGTTTAGAGAGAGCAAACTCATAATTTTCCCCGAAGCATTCTTCCAGGGCTCACTGGCCTGTCGGGAGCCGGGAATGTCAGGTAGCTTCAAGGCAGGCATGAATGCCGCCCTCAAAATGGGAAAGCAGGGCTTGTTTCAGCAGGCCCCCGTTTTCATGGGCACACTCAGCGTACATCCCTGTGGCTTCTAACGAGTCCCAAGAGACACCGGTTACCCTGCGTTTCCTTCCCTGAATCAACTTATCGAAGTAGGGAGTCCCGCATCCGGCGAACTGTCTCAACCGAGGAATGCCGTAGCTGCTCCTCTGGGCCTGGGGCTGCCTGCAGTGCCGCAGAAGGAACAGGACTTGAAGTGCAGTAAGAACCCAAGCCGCCGTCCTCTAGGAGGCACGGTGACTTCAGTCAGGAGGTACTGGATGGAACGCGAAGACGAGGGCTCCTCTGAGGGCAGCTCCGACTAGGGCACCGCGTAAGACCTCCGCGCCACGTGGGACGTGCCAGAACGGCGTTCGCGAACGTGTGCGAGTGCCGAGGAAACTAAGCTGCTCCGAAGGAGAGGGCAGTGCGTTTCCCTACACTCGGCCTGCACACAGGGGGCTCTGAAGGGCTACGGGCCTGGATGTTGCTTAGCAGACCCAGGTGCACCTGGGGGTACTCAGTGTTCCTGCCGGGAGCAGGGTGCCCCGGCTAGCCTCCCAGGTGTCCAGAAAGCTGTGCTGCCGTTAAAGGCATGCAGAGCAGAGGCCACCGCCTCCTGGAAGCTGCAGCACGCCTCCGCTTCTGCACGGCGAATCAGGGCCTTCCTTCCAGGCATGGGTTCATGCTGGGTGTGCCGGTAGCGACACAGCGTGCTAAGATGCTGACTTTCTCCTCGAGCAGAGTGACTTCGGGTACGAGGGTGGGTCTCGCAGTGTTCCAAGCACAGTGTTCTATCATGGCAGCTCACACAAGGGCCATGACAGAGTCTTCCTGGGCACTTCGCACTCACCAGCCATGTTGTCCCGAGGGCGTTCGAGGGCTCTGGAGATGTAGCGCTCCTAAAGGAACGCGCAGTGTGTTGCTGCCCAGCACTCGGCAGGCACAGAGGTCCTCCGGGGGATCAACCAATGGAGCTCGACATTGCTCCGCCGGCCCACATGTGTCTGGAGGCACTCAGTGACCTCGGAGGGAAAACGATGCACACCCGTGGGGCCTAGGAGTCCCCGGACGTGTACTTCCTTTAAAATAAACACATAAGCGACTGAGAACTTGTGGAAAGAGCTGCATGCCTCCCTTTCTGCACGGCTACTCAGGGCCTAACCTGGAGGCGAGGTCTCACGTCGCGGTTCCCTTTCGCTCTAGAGCCTGTCATGCGGACCGCCGCCGCGGCCACGGAAGCCCCTGGTTTAGAGAGAGCAAACTCATAATTTTCCCCGAAGCATTCTTCCAGGGCTCACTGGCCAGTCGGGAGCCGGGAATGTCAGGTACCTTCAAGGCAGGCATGAATGCCGCCCTCAAAATGGGAAAGCAGGGCTTGTTCCAGCAAGCCCCCGTTTTCATGGGCACACTCAGCGTACATCCCTGTGGCTTCTAACGAGTCCCAAGAGACACCGGTTACCCTGCGTTTCCTTCCCTGAATCAACTTATCGAAGTAGGGAGTCCCGCATCCGGCGAACTGTCTCAACCGAGGAACGCCGTAGCTGCTCCTCTGGGCCTGGGGCTGCCTGCAGTGCCGCAGAAGGAACAGGACTTAAAGTGCAGTAAGAACCCAAGCCGCCGTCCTCTAGGAGGCACGGTGACTTCAGTCAGGAGGCCTTGGATGGAACGCAAAGACGAGGGCTCCTCTGAGGGCAGCTCCGACTAGGGCACCGCGTAAGACCTCCGCGCCACGTGGGACGTGCCAGAATGGCGTTCGCGAACGTGTGCGAGTGCCGAGGAATCTAAGCTGCTCCGAAGGAGAGGGCAGTGCGTTTCCCTACACTCGGCCTGCACACAGGGGGCTCTGAAGGGCTACGGGCCTGGATGTTGCTTAGCAGACCCAGGTGCACCTGGGGGTACTCAGTGTTCCTGCCGGGAGCAGGGTGCCCCGGCTAGCCTCCCAGGTGTCCAGAAAGCTGTGCTGCCGTTAAAGGCATGCAGAGCAGAGGCCACCGCCTCCTGGAAGCTGCAGCACGCCTCCGCTTCTGCACGGCGAATCAGGGCCTTCCTTCCAGGCATGGGTTCATGCTGGGTGTGCCGGTAGCGACACAGCGTGCTAAGATGCTGACTTTCTCCTCGAGCAGAGTGACTTCGGGTACGAGGGTGGGTCTCGCAGTGTTCCAAGCACAGTGTTCTATCATGGCAGCTCACACAAGGGCCATGACAGAGTCTTCCTGGGCACTTCGCACTCACCAGCCATGTTGTCCCGAGGGCGTTCGAGGGCTCTGGAGATGTAGCGCTCCTCAAGGAACGCGCAGTGTGTTGCTGCCCAGCACTCGGCAGGCACAGAGGTCCTCCGGGGGATCAACCAATGGAGCTCGACATTGCTCCGCCGGCCCACATGTGTCTGGAGGCACTCAGTGACCTCGGAGGGAAAACGATGCACACCCGTGGGGCCTAGGAGTCCCCGGACGTGTACTTCCTTTAAAATAAACACATAAGCGACTGAGAACTTGTGGAAACAGCTGCATGCCTCCCTTTCTGCACGGCTACTCAGGGCCTAACCTGGAGGAGAGTTCTCACGTCGCGGTTCCCTTTCGCTCTAGAGCCTGTCATGCGGACCGCCGCCGCGGCCACGGAAGCCCCTGGTTTAGAGAGAGCAAACTCATAATTTTCCCCGAAGCATTCTTCCAGGGCTCACTGGCCTGTCGGGAGCCGGGAATGTCAGGTACCTTCAAGGCAGGCATGAATGCCGCCCTCAAAATGGGAAAGCAGGGCTTGTTCCAGCAGGCCCCCGTTTTCATGGGCACACTCAGCGTACATCCCTGTGGCTTCTAACGAGTCCCAAGAGACACCGGTTACCCTGCGTTTCCTTCCCTGAATCAACTTATCGAAGTAGGGAGTCCCGCATCCGGCGAACTGTCTCAACCGAGGAACGCCGTAGCTGCTCCTCTGGGCCTGGGGCTGCCTGCAGTGCCGCAGAAGGAACAGGACTTGAAGTGCAGTAAGAACCCAAGCCGCCGTCCTCTAGGAGGCACGGTGACTTCAGTCAGGAAGTACTGGATGGAACGCGAAGACGAGGGCTCCTCAGACGGCAGCTCCGACTAAGGCACCGCGTAAGACCTCCGCGCCACGTGGGACGTGCCAGAACGGCGTTCGCGAACGTGTGCGAGTGCCGAGGAAACTAAGCTGCTCCGAAGGAGAGGGCAGTGCGTTTCCCTACACTCGGCCTGCACACAGGGGGCTCTGAAGGGCTACGGGCCTGGATGTTGCTTAGCAGACCCAGGTGCACCTGGGGGTACTCAGTGTTCCTGCCGGGAGCAGGGTGCCCCGGCTAGCCTCCCAGGTGTCCAGAAAGCTGTGCTGCCGTTAAAGGCATGCAGAGCAGAGGCCACCGCCTCCTGGAAGCTGCAGCACACCTCCGCTTCTGCACGGCTAATCAGGGCCTTCCTTCCAGGCATGGGATCATGCTGGGTGTGCAAGTAGCAACACAGCATGCTAAGATGCTGACTTTCTCCTTGAGCAGAATGACTTCGGGTACGAGGGTGGGTCTCGCAGTGTTCCAAGCACAGTGTTCTATCATGGCAGCTCACTCAAGGGCCATGACAGAGTCTTCCTGGGCACTTCGCACTCACCAGCCATGTTGTCCCGAGGGCGTTCGAGGGCTCTGGAGATGTAGCGCTCCTCAAGGAACGCGCAGTGTGTTGCTGCCCAGCACTCGGCAGGCACAGAGGTCCTCCGGGTGATCAACCAATGGAGCTCGACATTGCTCCGCCGGCCCACAGGTGTCTGGAGGCACTCAGTGACCTCGGAGGGAAAACGATGCACACCCGTGGGGCCTAGGAGTCCCCGGACGTGTACTTCCTTTAAAATAAAGCACATAAGCGACTGAGAACTTGTGGAAAGAGCTGCATGCCTCCCTTTCTGCACGGCTACTCAGGGCCTAACCTGGAGGCGAGTTCTCACGTCGCGGTTCCCTTTCGCTCTAGAGCCTGTCATGCGGACCGCCGCCGCGGCCACGGAAGCCCCTGGTTTAGAGAGAGCAAACTCATAATTTTCCCCGAAGCATTCTTCCAGGGCTCACTGGCCTGTCGGGAGCCGGGAATGTCAGGTAGCTTCAAGGCAGGCATGAATGCCGCCCTCAAAATGGGAAAGCAGGGCTTGTTTCAGCAGGCCCCCGTTTTCATGGGCACACTCAGCGTACATCCCTGTGGCTTCTAACGAGTCCCAAGAGACACCGGTTACCCTGCGTTTCCTTCCCTGAATCAACTTATCGAAGTAGGGAGTCCCGCATCCGGCGAACTGTCTCAACCGAGGAATGCCGTAGCTGCTCCTCTGGGCCTGGGGCTGCCTGCAGTGCCGCAGAAGGAACAGGACTTGAAGTGCAGTAAGAACCCAAGCCGCCGTCCTCTAGGAGGCACGGTGACTTCAGTCAGGAGGTACTGGATGGAACGCGAAGACGAGGGCTCCTCTGAGGGCAGCTCCGACTAGGGCACCGCGTAAGACCTCCGCGCCACGTGGGACGTGCCAGAACGGCGTTCGCGAACGTGTGCGAGTGCCGAGGAAACTAAGCTGCTCCGAAGGAGAGGGCAGTGCGTTTCCCTACACTCGGCCTGCACACAGGGGGCTCTGAAGGGCTACGGGCCTGGATGTTGCTTAGCAGACCCAGGTGCACCTGGGGGTACTCAGTGTTCCTGCCGGGAGCAGGGTGCCCCGGCTAGCCTCCCAGGTGTCCAGAAAGCTGTGCTGCCGTTAAAGGCATGCAGAGCAGAGGCCACCGCCTCCTGGAAGCTGCAGCACGCCTCCGCTTCTGCACGGCGAATCAGGGCCTTCCTTCCAGGCATGGGTTCATGCTGGGTGTGCCGGTAGCGACACAGCGTGCTAAGATGCTGACTTTCTCCTCGAGCAGAGTGACTTCGGGTACGAGGGTGGGTCTCGCAGTGTTCCAAGCACAGTGTTCTATCATGGCAGCTCACACAAGGGCCATGACAGAGTCTTCCTGGGCACTTCGCACTCACCAGCCATGTTGTCCCGAGGGCGTTCGAGGGCTCTGGAGATGTAGCGCTCCTAAAGGAACGCGCAGTGTGTTGCTGCCCAGCACTCGGCAGGCACAGAGGTCCTCCGGGGGATCAACCAATGGAGCTCGACATTGCTCCGCCGGCCCACATGTGTCTGGAGGCACTCAGTGACCTCGGAGGGAAAACGATGCACACCCGTGGGGCCTAGGAGTCCCCGGACGTGTACTTCCTTTAAAATAAACACATAAGCGACTGAGAACTTGTGGAAAGAGCTGCATGCCTCCCTTTCTGCACGGCTACTCAGGGCCTAACCTGGAGGCGAGGTCTCACGTCGCGGTTCCCTTTCGCTCTAGAGCCTGTCATGCGGACCGCCGCCGCGGCCACGGAAGCCCCTGGTTTAGAGAGAGCAAACTCATAATTTTCCCCGAAGCATTCTTCCAGGGCTCACTGGCCAGTCGGGAGCCGGGAATGTCAGGTACCTTCAAGGCAGGCATGAATGCCGCCCTCAAAATGGGAAAGCAGGGCTTGTTCCAGCAAGCCCCCGTTTTCATGGGCACACTCAGCGTACATCCCTGTGGCTTCTAACGAGTCCCAAGAGACACCGGTTACCCTGCGTTTCCTTCCCTGAATCAACTTATCGAAGTAGGGAGTCCCGCATCCGGCGAACTGTCTCAACCGAGGAACGCCGTAGCTGCTCCTCTGGGCCTGGGGCTGCCTGCAGTGCCGCAGAAGGAACAGGACTTAAAGTGCAGTAAGAACCCAAGCCGCCGTCCTCTAGGAGGCACGGTGACTTCAGTCAGGAGGCCTTGGATGGAACGCAAAGACGAGGGCTCCTCTGAGGGCAGCTCCGACTAGGGCACCGCGTAAGACCTCCGCGCCACGTGGGACGTGCCAGAATGGCGTTCGCGAACGTGTGCGAGTGCCGAGGAATCTAAGCTGCTCCGAAGGAGAGGGCAGTGCGTTTCCCTACACTCGGCCTGCACACAGGGGGCTCTGAAGGGCTACGGGCCTGGATGTTGCTTAGCAGACCCAGGTGCACCTGGGGGTACTCAGTGTTCCTGCCGGGAGCAGGGTGCCCCGGCTAGCCTCCCAGGTGTCCAGAAAGCTGTGCTGCCGTTAAAGGCATGCAGAGCAGAGGCCACCGCCTCCTGGAAGCTGCAGCACGCCTCCGCTTCTGCACGGCGAATCAGGGCCTTCCTTCCAGGCATGGGTTCATGCTGGGTGTGCCGGTAGCGACACAGCGTGCTAAGATGCTGACTTTCTCCTCGAGCAGAGTGACTTCGGGTACGAGGGTGGGTCTCGCAGTGTTCCAAGCACAGTGTTCTATCATGGCAGCTCACACAAGGGCCATGACAGAGTCTTCCTGGGCACTTCGCACTCACCAGCCATGTTGTCCCGAGGGCGTTCGAGGGCTCTGGAGATGTAGCGCTCCTCAAGGAACGCACAGTGTGTTGCTGCCCAGCACTCGGCAGGCACAGAGGTCCTCCGGGGGATCAACCAATGGAGCTCGACATTGCTCCGCCGGCCCACATGTTTCTGGAGGCACTCAGTGACCTCGGAGGGAAAACGATGCACACCCGTGGGGCCTAGGAGTCCCCGGACGTGTACTTCCTTTAAAATAAACACATAAGCGACTGAGAACTTGTGGAAACAGCTGCATGCCTCCCTTTCTGCACGGCTACTCAGGGCCTAACCTGGAGGAGAGTTCTCACGTCGCGGTTCCCTTTCGCTCTAGAGCCTGTCATGCGGACCGCCGCCGCGGCCACGGAAGCCCCTGGTTTAGAGAGAGCAAACTCATAATTTTCCCCGAAGCATTCTACCAGGGCTCACTGGCCTGTCGGGAGCCGGGAATGTCAGGTACCTTCAAGGCAGGCATGAATGCCGCCCTCAAAATGGGAAAGCAGGGCTTGTTCCAGCAAGCCCCCGTTTTCATGGGCACACTCAGCGTACATCCCTGTGGCTTCTAACGAGTCCCAAGAGACACCGGTTACCCTGCGTTTCCTTCCCTGAATCAACTTATCGAAGTAGGGAGTCCCGCATCCGGCGAACTGTCTCAACCGAGGAACGCCGTAGCTGCTCCTCTGGGCCTGGGGCTGCCTGCAGTGCCGCAGAAGGAACAGGACTTAAAGTGCAGTAAGAACCCAAGCCGCCGTCCTCTAGGAGGCACGGTGACTTCAGTCAGGAGGCCTTGGATGGAACGCAAAGACGAGGGCTCCTCTGAGGGCAGCTCCGACTAGGGCACCGCGTAAGACCTCCGCGCCACGTGGGACGTGCCAGAATGGCGTTCGCGAACGTGTGCGAGTGCCGAGGAATCTAAGCTGCTCCGAAGGAGAGGGCAGTGCGTTTCCCTACACTCGGCCTGCACACAGGGGGCTCTGAAGGGCTACGGGCCTGGATGTTGCTTAGCAGACCCAGGTGCACCTGGGGGTACTCAGTGTTCCTGCCAGGAGCAGGGTGCCCTGGCTAGCCTCCCAGGTGTCCAGAAAGCTGTGCTGCCGTTAAAGGCATGCAGAGCAGAGGCCACCGCCTCCTGGAAGCTGCAGCACGCCTCCGCTTCTGCACGGCGAATCAGGGCCTTCCTTCCAGGCATGGGTTCATGCTGGGTGTGCCGGTAGCGACACAGCGTGCTAAGATGCTGACTTTCTCCTTGAGCAGAGTGACTTCGGGTACGAGGGTGGGTCTCGCAGTGTTCCAAGCACAGTGTTCTATCATGGCAGCTCACACAAGGGCCATGACAGAGTCTTCCTGGGCACTTCGCACTCACCAGCCATGTTGTCCCGAGGGCGTTCGAGGGCTCTGGAGATGTAGCGCTCCTCAAGGAACGCGCAGTGTGTTGCTGCCCAGCACTCGGCAGGCACAGAGGTCCTCCGGGGGATCAACCAATGGAGCTCGACATTGCTCCGCCAGCCCACAGGTGTCTGGAGGCACTCAGTGACCTCGGAGGGATAACGATGCACACCCGTGGGGCCTAGGAGTCCCCGGACGTGTACTTCCTTTAAAATAAAGCACATAAGCGACTGAGAACTTGTGGAAAAAGCTGCATGCCTCCCTTTCTGCACGGCTACTCAGGGCCTATCCTGGAGGCGAGTTCTCACGTCGCGGTTCCCTTTCGCTCTAGAGCCTGTCATGCGGACCGCCGCCGCGGCCACGGAAGCCCCTGGTTTAGAGAGAGCAAACTCATAATTTTCCCCGAAGCATTCTTCCAGGGCTCACTGCCTGTCGGGAGCCGGGAATGTCAGGTACCTTCAAGGCAGGCATGAATGCCGCCCTCAAAATGGGAAAGCAGGGCTTGTTCCAGCAGGCCCCCGTTTTCATGGGCACACTCAGCGTACATCCCTGTGGCTTCTAACGAGTCCCAAGAGACACCGGTTACCCTGCGTTTCCTTCCCTGAATCAACTTATCGAAGTAGGGAGTCCCGCATCTGGCGAACTGTCTCAACCGAGGAACGCCGTAGCTGCTCCTCTGGGCCTGGGGCTGCCTGCAGTGCCGCAGAAGGAACAGGACTTGAAGTGCAGTAAGAACCCAAGCCGCCGTCCTCTAGGAGGCACGGTGACTTCAGTCAGGAGGTACTGGATGGAACGCGAAGACGAGGGCTCCTCAGACGGCAGCTCCGACTAGGGCACCGCGTAAGACCTCCGTGCCACGTGGGACGTGCCAGAACGGCGTTCGCGAACGTGTGCGAGTGCCGAGGAAACTAAGCTGCTCCGAAGGAGAGGGCAGTGCGTTTCCCTACACTCGGCCTGCACACAGGGGGCTCTGAAGGGCTACGGGCCTGGATGTTGCTTAGCAGACCCAGGTGCACCTGGGGGTACTCAGTGTTCCTGCCGGGAGCAGGGTGCCCCGGCTAGCCTCCCAGGTGTCCAGAAAGCTGTGCTGCCGTTAAAGGCATGCAGAGCAGAGGCCACCACCTCCTGGAAGCTGCAGCACACCTCCGCTTCTGCACGGCGAATCAGGGCCTTCCTTCCAGGCATGGGTTCATGCTGGGTGTGCCGGTAGCGACACAGCATGCTAAGATGCTGACTTTCTCCTCGAGCAGAGAGACTTCAGGTGCGAGGGCGGGCCTCGCAGTGTTCCAAGCACAGTGTTCTCTCATGGCAGCTCACACAAGGGCCATGACAGAGTCTTCCTGGGCACTTCGCACTCACTAGCCATGTTGTCCCGAGGGCGTTCGAGGGCTCTGGAGATGTAGCGCTCCTCAAGGAACACGCAGTGTGTTGCTGCCCAGCACTCGGCAGGCACAGAGGTCCTCCGGGGGATCAACCAATGGACCTCGACGTTGCTCCGCCGGCCCACAGGTGTCTGGAGGCACTCAGTGACCTCGGAGGGAAAACGATGCACACCCGTGGGGCCTAGGAGTCCCCGGACGCGTACTTCCTTTAAAATAAAGCACATAAGCGACTGAGAACTTGTGGAAACAGCTGCATGCCTCCCTTTCTGCACGGCTACTCAGGGCCTAACCTGGAGGCGAGTTCTCACGTCGCGGTTCCCTTTCGCTCTAGAGCCTGTCATGCGGACCGCCGCCGCGGCCACGGAAGCCCCTGGTTTAGAGAGAGCAAACTCATAATTTTCCCCGAAGCATTCTTCCAGGGCTCACTGGCCTGTCGGGAGCCGGGAATGTCAGGTAGCTTCAAGGCAGGCATGAATGCCACCCTCAAAATGGGAAAGCAGGGCTTGTTCCAGCAGGCCCCCGTTTTCATGGGCACACTCAGCGTACATCCCTGTGGCTTCTAACGAGTCCCAAGAGACACCGGTTACCCTGCGTTTCCTTCCCTGAATCAACTTATCGAAGTAGGGAGTCCCGCATCCGGCGAACTGTCTCAACCGAGGAACGCCGTAGCTGCTCCTCTGGGTCTGGGGCTCCCTGCAGTGCCGCAGAAGGAACAGGACTTGAAGTGCAGTAAGAATCCAAGCCGCCGTCCTCTAGGAGGCATGGTGACTTCAGTCAGGAGGTACTGGATGGAACGCGAAGACGAGGGCTCCTCAGAGGGCAGCTCCGATTAGGGCACCGCGTAAGACCTCCGCGCCACGTGGGACGTGCCAGAACGGCGTTTGCGAACGTGTGCGAGTGCCGAGGAAACTAAGCTGCTCCGAAGGAGAGGGCAGTGCGTTTCCCTACACTCGGCCTGCACACAGGGGGCTCTGAAGGGCTACGGGCCTGGATGTTGCTTAGCAGACCCAGGTGCACCTGGGGGTACTCAGTGTTCCTGCCGGGAGCAGGGTGCCCCGGCTAGCCTCCCAGGTGTCCAGAAAGCTGTGCTGCCGTTAAAGGCATGCAGAGCAGAGGCCACCGCCTCCTGGAAGCTGCAGCACACCTCCGCTTCTGCACGGCGAATCAGGGCCTTCCTTCCAGGCATGGGTTCATGCTGGCTGTGCCGGTAGCGACACAGCATGCTAAGATGCTGACTTTCTCCTCGAGCAGAGAGACTTCAGGTGCGAGGGCGGGCCTCGCAGTGTTCCAAGCACAGTGTTCTCTCATGGCAGCTCACACAAGGGCCATGACAGAGTCTTCCTGGTCACTTCGCACTCACTAGCCATGTTGTCCCGAGGGCGTTCGAGGGCTCTGGAGATGTAGCGCTCCTCAAGGAACACGCAGTGTGTTGCTGCCCAGCACTCGGCAGGCACAGAGGTCCTCCGGGGGATCAACCAATGGACCTCGACGTTGCTCCGCCGGCCCACAGGTGTCTGGAGGCACTCAGTGACCTCGGAGGGAAAACGATGCACACCCGTGGGGCCTAGGAGTCCCCGGACGCGTACTTCCTTTAAAATAAAGCACATAAGCGACTGAGAACTTGTGGAAACAGCTGCATGCCTCCCTTTCTGCACGGCTACTCAGGGCCTAACCTGGAGGCGAGTTCTCACGTCGCGGTTCCCTTTCGCTCTAGAGCTTGTCATGCGGACCGCCGCCGCGGCCACGGAAGCCCCTGGTTTAGAGAGAGCAAACTCATAATTTTCCCCGAAGCATTCTTCCAGGGCTCACTGGCCTGTCGGGAGCCGGGAATGTCAGGTAGCTTCAAGGCAGGCATGAATGCCGCCCTCAAAATGGGAAAGCAGGGCTTGTTCCAGCAGGCCCCCGTTTTCATGGGCACACTCAGCGTACATCCCTGTGGCTTCTAACGAGTCCCAAGAGACACCGGTTACCCTGCGTTTCCTTCCCTGAATCAACTTATCGAAGTAGGGAGTCCCGCATCCGGCGAACTGTCTCAACCGAGGAACGCCGTAGCTGCTCCTCTGGGCCTGGGGCTGCCTGCAGTGCCGCAGAAGGAACAGGACTTGAAGTGCAGTAAGAATCCAAGCCGCCGTCCTCTAGGAGGCACGGTGACTTCAGTCAGGAGGTACTGGATGGAACGCGAAGACGAGGGCTCCTCAGAGGGCAGCTCCGATTAGGGCACCGCGTAAGACCTCCGCGCCACGTGGGACGTGCCAGGACGGCGTTTGCGAACGTGTGCGAGTGCCGAGGAAACTAAGCTGCTCCGAAGGAGAGGGCAGTGCGTTTCCCTACACTCGGCCTGCACACAGGGGGCTCTGAAGGGCTACGGGCCTGGATGTTGCTTAGCAGACCCAGGTGCACCTGGGGGTACTCAGTGTTCCTGCCGGGAGCAGGGTGCCCCGGCTAGCCTCCCAGGTGTCCAGAAAGCTGTGCTGCCGTTAAAGGCATGCAGAGCAGAGGCCAACGCATCCTGGAAGCTGCAGCACACCTCCGCTTCTGCACAGCGAATCAGGGCCTTCCTTCCAGGCATGGGTTCATGCTGGGTGTGCCGGTAGCGACACAGCGTGCTAAGATGCTGACTTTCTCCTCGAGCAGAGTGACTTCGGGTACGAGGGTGGGTCTCGCAGTGTTCCAAGCACAGTGTTCTATCATGGCAGCTCACACAAGGGCCATGACAGAGTCTTCCTGGGCACTTCGCACTCACCAACCATGTTGTCCCGAGGGCGTTCGAGGGCTCTGGAGATGTAGCGCTCCTAAAGGAACGCGCAGTGTGTTGCTGCCCAGCACTCGGCAGGCACAGAGGTCCTCTGGGGGATCAACCAATGGAGCTCGACATTGCTCCGCCGGCCCACAGGTGTCTGGAGGCACTCAGTGACCTCGGAGGGAAAACGATGCACACCCGTGGGGCCTAGGAGTCCCCGGACGTGTACTTCCTTTAAAATAAAGCACATAAGCGACTGAGAACTTGTGGAAAGAGCTGCATGCCTCCCTTTCTGCACGGCTACTCAGGGCCTAACCTGGAGGCGAGTTCTCACGTCGCGGTTCCCTTTCGCTCTAGAGCCTGTCATGCGGACCGCCGCCGCGGCCACGGAAGCCCCTGGTTTAGAGAGAGCAAACTCATAATCTTCCCCGAAGCATTCTTCCAGGGCTCACTGGCCTGTCGGGAGCCGGGAATGTCAGGTAGCTTCAAGGCAGGCATGAATGCCGCCCTCAAAATGGGAAAGCAGGGCTTGTTCCAGCAGGCCCCCGTTTTCATGGGCACACTCAGCGTACATCCCTGTGGCTTCTAACGAGTCCCAAGAGACACCGGTTACCCTGCGTTTCCTTCCCTGAATCAACTTATCGAAGTAGGGAGTCCCGCATCCGGCGAACTGTCTCAACCGAGGAACGCCGTAGCTGCTCCTCTGGGCCTGGGGCTTCCTGCAGTGCCGCGGAAGGAACAGGACTTAAAGTGCAGTAAGAACCCAAGCCGCCGTCCTCTAGGAGGCACGGTGACTTCAGTCAGGAGGTCCTGGATGGAACGCGAAGACGAGGGCTCCTCTGAGGGCAGCTCCGACTAGGGCACCGCGTAAGACCTCCGCGCCACGTGGGACGTGCCAGAACGGTGTTCGCGAACGTGTGCGAGTGCGGAGGAAACTACGCTGCTCCAAAGGAGAGGGCAGTGCATTTCCCTACGCTCGGCCTGCACACAGGGGGCTCTGAAGGGCTACGGGCCTGGATGTTGCTTAGCAGACCCAGGTGCACCTGGGGGTACTCAGTGTTCCTGCCGGGAGCAGGGTGCCCCGGCTAGCCTCCCAGGTGTCCAGAAAGCTGTGCTGCCGTTAAAGGCATGCAGAGCAGAGGCCACCACCTCCTGGAAGCTGCAGCACACCTCCGCTTCTGCACGGCGAATCAGGGCCTTCCTTCCAGGCATGGGTTCATGCTGGGTGTGCCGGTAGCGACACAGCATGCTAAGATGCTGACTTTCTCCTCGAGCAGAGAGACTTCAGGTGCGAGGGCGGGCCTCGCAGTGTTCCAAGCACAGTGTTCTCTCATGGCAGCTCACACAAGGGCCATGACAGAGTCTTCCTGGGCACTTCGCACTCACTAGCCATGTTGTCCCGAGGGCGTTCGAGGGCTCTGGAGATGTAGCGCTCCTCAAGGAACACGCAGTGTGTTGCTGCCCAGCACTCGGCAGGCACAGAGGTCCTCCGGGGGATCAACCAATGGACCTCGACGTTGCTCCGCCGGCCCACAGGTGTCTGGAGGCACTCAGTGACCTCGGAGGGAAAACGATGCACACCCGTGGGGCCTAGGAGTCCCCGGACGCGTACTTCCTTTAAAATAAAGCACATAAGCGACTGAGAACTTGTGGAAACAGCTGCATGCCTCCCTTTCTGCACGGCTACTCAGGGCCTAACCTGGAGGCGAGTTCTCACGTCGCGGTTCCCTTTCGCTCTAGAGCCTGTCATGCGGACCGCCGCCGCGGCCACGGAAGCCCCTGGTTTAGAGAGAGCAAACTCATAATTTTCCCCGAAGCATTCTTCCAGGGCTCACTGGCCTGTCGGGAGCCGGGAATGTCAGGTAGCTTCAAGGCAGGCATGAATGCCACCCTCAAAATGGGAAAGCAGGGCTTGTTCCAGCAGGCCCCCGTTTTCATGGGCACACTCAGCGTACATCCCTGTGGCTTCTAACGAGTCCCAAGAGACACCGGTTACCCTGCGTTTCCTTCCCTGAATCAACTTATCGAAGTAGGGAGTCCCGCATCCGGCGAACTGTCTCAACCGAGGAACGCCGTAGCTGCTCCTCTGGGTCTGGGGCTCCCTGCAGTGCCGCAGAAGGAACAGGACTTGAAGTGCAGTAAGAATCCAAGCCGCCGTCCTCTAGGAGGCATGGTGACTTCAGTCAGGAGGTACTGGATGGAACGCGAAGACGAGGGCTCCTCAGAGGGCAGCTCCGATTAGGGCACCGCGTAAGACCTCCGCGCCACGTGGGACGTGCCAGAACGGCGTTTGCGAACGTGTGCGAGTGCCGAGGAAACTAAGCTGCTCCGAAGGAGAGGGCAGTGCGTTTCCCTACACTCGGCCTGCACACAGGGGGCTCTGAAGGGCTACGGGCCTGGATGTTGCTTAGCAGACCCAGGTGCACCTGGGGGTACTCAGTGTTCCTGCCGGGAGCAGGGTGCCCCGGCTAGCCTCCCAGGTGTCCAGAAAGCTGTGCTGCCGTTAAAGGCATGCAGAGCAGAGGCCACCGCCTCCTGGAAGCTGCAGCACACCTCCGCTTCTGCACGGCGAATCAGGGCCTTCCTTCCAGGCATGGGTTCATGCTGGCTGTGCCGGTAGCGACACAGCATGCTAAGATGCTGACTTTCTCCTCGAGCAGAGAGACTTCAGGTGCGAGGGCGGGCCTCGCAGTGTTCCAAGCACAGTGTTCTCTCATGGCAGCTCACACAAGGGCCATGACAGAGTCTTCCTGGTCACTTCGCACTCACTAGCCATGTTGTCCCGAGGGCGTTCGAGGGCTCTGGAGATGTAGCGCTCCTCAAGGAACACGCAGTGTGTTGCTGCCCAGCACTCGGCAGGCACAGAGGTCCTCCGGGGGATCAACCAATGGACCTCGACGTTGCTCCGCCGGCCCACAGGTGTCTGGAGGCACTCAGTGACCTCGGAGGGAAAACGATGCACACCCGTGGGGCCTAGGAGTCCCCGGACGCGTACTTCCTTTAAAATAAAGCACATAAGCGACTGAGAACTTGTGGAAACAGCTGCATGCCTCCCTTTCTGCACGGCTACTCAGGGCCTAACCTGGAGGCGAGTTCTCACGTCGCGGTTCCCTTTCGCTCTAGAGCTTGTCATGCGGACCACCGCCGCGGCCACGGAAGCCCCTGGTTTAGAGAGAGCAAACTCATAATTTTCCCCGAAGCATTCTTCCAGGGCTCACTGGCCTGTCGGGAGCCGGGAATGTCAGGTAGCTTCAAGGCAGGCATGAATGCCGCCCTCAAAATGGGAAAGCAGGGCTTGTTCCAGCAGGCCCCCGTTTTCATGGGCACACTCAGCGTACATCCCTGTGGCTTCTAACGAGTCCCAAGAGACACCGGTTACCCTGCGTTTCCTTCCCTGAATCAACTTATCGAAGTAGGGAGTCCCGCATCCGGCGAACTGTCTCAACCGAGGAACGCCGTAGCTGCTCCTCTGGGCCTGGGGCTGCCTGCAGTGCCGCAGAAGGAACAGGACTTGAAGTGCAGTAAGAATCCAAGCCGCCGTCCTCTAGGAGGCACGGTGACTTCAGTCAGGAGGTACTGGATGGAACGCGAAGACGAGGGCTCCTCAGAGGGCAGCTCCGATTAGGGCACCGCGTAAGACCTCCGCGCCACGTGGGACGTGCCAGGACGGCGTTTGCGAACGTGTGCGAGTGCCGAGGAAACTAAGCTGCTCCGAAGGAGAGGGCAGTGCGTTTCCCTACACTCGGCCTGCACACAGGGGGCTCTGAAGGGCTACGGGCCTGGATGTTGCTTAGCAGACCCAGGTGCACCTGGGGGTACTCAGTGTTCCTGCCGGGAGCAGGGTGCCCCGGCTAGCCTCCCAGGTGTCCAGAAAGCTGTGCTGCCGTTAAAGGCATGCAGAGCAGAGGCCAACGCATCCTGGAAGCTGCAGCACACCTCCGCTTCTGCACAGCGAATCAGGGCCTTCCTTCCAGGCATGGGTTCATGCTGGGTGTGCCGGTAGCGACACAGCGTGCTAAGATGCTGACTTTCTCCTCGAGCAGAGTGACTTCGGGTACGAGGGTGGGTCTCGCAGTGTTCCAAGCACAGTGTTCTATCATGGCAGCTCACACAAGGGCCATGACAGAGTCTTCCTGGGCACTTCGCACTCACCAACCATGTTGTCCCGAGGGCGTTCGAGGGCTCTGGAGATGTAGCGCTCCTAAAGGAACGCGCAGTGTGTTGCTGCCCAGCACTCGGCAGGCACAGAGGTCCTCTGGGGGATCAACCAATGGAGCTCGACATTGCTCCGCCGGCCCACAGGTGTCTGGAGGCACTCAGTGACCTCGGAGGGAAAACGATGCACACCCGTGGGGCCTAGGAGTCCCCGGACGTGTACTTCCTTTAAAATAAAGCACATAAGCGACTGAGAACTTGTGGAAAGAGCTGCATGCCTCCCTTTCTGCACGGCTACTCAGGGCCTAACCTGGAGGCGAGTTCTCACGTCGCGGTTCCCTTTCGCTCTAGAGCCTGTCATGCGGACCGCCGCCGCGGCCACGGAAGCCCCTGGTTTAGAGAGAGCAAACTCACAATTTTCCCCGAAGCATTCTTCCAGGGCTCACTGGCCTGTCGGGAGCCGGGAATGTCAGGTAGCTTCAAGGCAGGCATGAATGCCGCCCTCAAAATGGGAAAGCAGGGCTTGTTCCAGCAGGCCCCCGTTTTCATGGGCACACTCAGCGTACATCCCTGTGGCTTCTAACGAGTCCCAAGAGACACCGGTTACCCTGCGTTTCCTTCCCTGAATCAACTTATCGAAGTAGGGAGTCCCGCATCCGGCGAACTGTCTCAACCGAGGAACGCCGTAGCTGCTCCTCTGGGCCTGGGGCTTCCTGCAGTGCCGCGGAAGGAACAGGACTTAAAGTGCAGTAAGAACCCAAGCCGCCGTCCTCTAGGAGGCACGGTGACTTCAGTCAGGAGGTCCTGGATGGAACGCGAAGACGAGGGCTCCTCTGAGGGCAGCTCCGACTAGGGCACCGCGTAAGACCTCCGCGCCACGTGGGACGTGCCAGAACGGTGTTCGCGAACGTGTGCGAGTGCGGAGGAAACTACGCTGCTCCAAAGGAGAGGGCAGTGCATTTCCCTACGCTCGGCCTGCACACAGGGGGCTCTGAAGGGCTACGGGCCTGGATGTTGCTTAGCAGACCCAGGTGCACCTGGGGGTACTCAGTGTTCCTGCCGGGAGCAGGGTGCCCCGGCTAGCCTCCCAGGTGTCCAGAAAGCTGTGCTGCCGTTAAAGGCATGCAGAGCAGAGGCCACTGCCTCCTGGAAGCTGCAGCACACCTCCGCTTCTGCAGGGCTAATCAGGGCCTTCCTTCCAGGCATGGGTTCATGCTGGGTGTGCAAGTAGCGACACAGAATGCTAAGATGCTGACTTTCTCCTCGAGCAGAGTGACTTCAGGTGCGAGGGCGGGCCTCGCAGTGTTCCAAGCACAGTGTTCTCTCATGGCAGCTCACACAAGGGCCATGACAGAGTCTTCCTGGGCACTTCGCACTCACCAGCCATGTTGTCCCGAGGGCGTTCGAGGGCTCTGGAGATGTAGCGCTCCTCAAGGAACACGCAGTGTGTTGCTGCCCAGCACTCGGCAGGCACAGAGGTCCTCCGGGGGATCAACCAATGGACCTCGACGTTGCTCCGCCGGCCCACAGGTGTCTGGAGGCACTCAGTGACCTCGGAGGGAAAACGATGCACACCTGTGGGGCCTAGGAGTCCACGGACGTGTACTTCCTTTAAAATAAAGCACATAAGCGACTGAGAACTTGTGGAAACAGCTGCATGCCTCCCTTTCTGCACGGCTACTCAGGGCCTAACCTGGAGGCGAGTTCTCACGTCGCGGTTCCCTTTCGCTCTAGAGCCTGTCATGCGGACCGCCGCGGCGGCCACGGAAGCCCCTGGTTTAGAGAGAGCAAACTCATAATTTTCCCCGAAGCATTCTTCCAGGGCTCACTGGCCTGTCGGGAGCCGGGAATGTCAGGTACCTTCAAGGCAGGCATGAATGCCGCCCTCAAAATGGGAAAGCAGGGCTTGTTCCAGCAGGCCCCCGTTTTCATGGGCACACTCAGCGTACATCCCTGTGGCTTCTAACGAGTCCCAAGAGACACCGGTTACCCTGCGTTTCCTTCCCTGAATCAACTTATCGAAGTAGGGAGTCCCGCATCCGGCGAACTGTCTCAACCGAGGAACGCCGTAGCTGCTCCTCTGGGCCTGGGGCTGCCTGCAGTGCCGCAGAAGGAACAGGACTTGAAGTGCAGTAAGAACCCAAGCCGCCGTCCTCTAGGAGGCACGGTGACTTCAGTCAGGAGGTACTGGATGGAACGCGAAGACGAGGGCTCCTCAGACGGCAGCTCCGACTAGGGCACCGCGTAAGACCTCCGCGCCACGTGGGACGTGCCAGAACGGCGTTCGCGAACGTGTGCGAGTGCTGAGGAAACTAAGCTGCTCCGAAGGAGAGGGCAGTGCGTTTCCCTACACTCGGCCTGCACACAGGGGTCTCTGAAGGGCAACGGGCCTGGATGTTGCTTAGCAGACCCAGGTGCACCTGGCGGTACTCAGTGTTCCTGCCGGGAGCAGGGTGCCCCGGCTAGCCTCCCAGGTGTCCAGAAAGCTGTGCTGCCGTTAAAGGCATGCAGAGCAGAGGCCACCGCCTCCTGGAAGCTGCAGCACACCTCCGCTTCTGCACGGCGAATCAGGGCCTTCCTTCCAGGCATGGGTTCATGCTGGCTGTGCCGGTAGCGACACAGCATGCTAAGATGCTGACTTTCTCCTCGAGCAGAGTGACTTCAGGTGCGAGGGCGGGCCTCGCAGTGTTCCAAGCACAGTGTTCTCTCATGGCAGCTCACACAAGGGCCATGACAGAGTCTTCCTGGGCACTTCGCACTCACCAGCCATGTTGTCCCGAGGGCGTTCGAGGGCTCTGGAGATGTAGCGCTCCTCAAGGAACACGCAGTGTGTTGCTGCCCAGCACTCAGCAGGCACAGAGGTCCTCTGGGGGATCAACCAATGGACCTCGACGTTGCTCCGCCGGCCCACAGGTGTCTGGAGGCACTCAGTGACCTCGGAGGGAAAACGATGCACACCCGTGGGGCCTAGGAGTCCCCGGACGTGTACTTCCTTTAAAATAAAGCACATAAGCGACTGAGAACTTGTGGAAAGAGCTGCATGCCTCCCTTTCTGCACGGCTACTCAGGGCCTAACCTGGAGGCGAGTTCTCACGTCGCGGTTCCCTTTCGCTCTAGAGCCTGTCATGCGGACCGCCGCCGCGGCCACGGAAGCCCCTGGTTTAGAGAGAGCAAACTCACAATTTTCCCCGAAGCATTCTTCCAGGGCTCACTGGCCTGTCGGGAGCCGGGAATGTCAGGTAGCTTCAAGGCAGGCATGAATGCCACCTTCAAAATGGGAAAGCAGGGCTTGTTCCAGCAGGCCCCCGTTTTCATGGGCACACTCAGCGTACATCCCTGTGGCTTCTAACGAGTCCCAAGAGACACCGGTTACCCTGCGTTTCCTTCCCTGAATCAACTTATCGAAGTAGGGAGTCCCGCATCCGGCGAACTGTCTCAACCGAGGAACGCCGTAGCTGCTCCTCTGGGCCTGCAGTGCCGCAGAAGGAACAGGACTTGAAGTGCAGTAAGAACCCAAGCCGCCGTCCTCTAGGAGGCACGGTGACTTCAGTCAGGAGGTCCTGGATGGAACGCGAAGACGAGGGCTCCTCTGAGGGCAGCTCCGACTAGGGCACCGCGTAAGACCTCCGCGCCACGTGGGACGTGCCAGAACGGCGTTCGCGAACGTGTGCGAGTGCCGAGGAAACTAAGCTGCTCCGAAGGAGAGGGCAGTGCGTTTCCCTACACTCGGCCTGCACACAGGGGGCTCTGAAGGGCTACGGGCCTGGATGTTGCTTAGCAGACCCAGGTGCACCTGGGGGTACTCAGTGTTCCTGCTGGGAGCAGGGTGCCCCGGCTAGCCTCCCAGGTGTCCAGAAAGCTGTGCTGCCGTTAAAGGCATGCAGAGCAGAGGCCACCACCTCCTGGAAGCTGCAGCACGCCTCCGCTTCTGCACGGCGAATCAGGGCCTTCCTTCCAGGCATGGGTTCATGCTGGGTGTGCCGGTAGCGACACAGCATGCTAAGATGCTGACTTTCTCCTTGAGCAGAGTGACTTCGGGTACGAGGGTGGGTCTCGCAGTGTTCCAAGCACAGTGTTCTATCATGGCAGCTCACACAAGGGCCATGACAGAGTCTTCCTGGGCACTTCGCACTCACCAGCCATGTTGTCCCGAGGGCGTTCGAAGGCTCTGGAAATGTAGCGCTCCTCAAGGAACGCGCAGTGTGTTGCTGCCCAGCACTCGGCAGGCACAGAGGTCCTCCGGGGGATCAACCAATGGAGCTCGAGATTGCTCCGCCGGCCCACAGGTGTCTGGAGGCACTCAGTGACCTCGGAGGGAAAACGATGCACACCCGTGGGGCCTAGGAGTCCCCGGACGTGTACTTCCTTTAAAATAAAGCACATAAGCGACTGAGAACTTGTGGAAAGAGCTGCATGCCTCCCTTTCTGCACGGCTACTCAGGGCCTAACCTGGAGGCGAGTTCTCACGTCGCGGTTCCCTTTCGCTCTAGAGCCTGTCATGCGGACCTCCGCCGCGGCCACGGAAGCCCCTGGTTTAGAGAGACCAAACTCACAATTTTCCCCGAAGCATTCTTCCAGGGCTCACTGGCCTGTCGGGAGCCGGGAATGTCAGGTAGCTTCAAGGCAGGCATGAATGCCACCTTCAAAATGGGAAAGCAGGGCTTGTTCCAGCAGGCCCCCGTTTTCATGGGCACACTCAGCGTACATCCCTGTGGCTTCTAACGAGTCCCAAGAGACACCGGTTACCCTGCGTTTCCTTCCCTGAATCAACTTATCGAAGTAGGGAGTCCCGCATCCGGCGAACTGTCTCAACCGAGGAACGCCGTAGCTGCTCCTCTGGGCCTGGGGCTGCCTGCAGTGCCGCAGAAGGAACAGGACTTGAAGTGCAGTAAGAACCCAAGCCACCGTCCTCTAGGAGGCACGGTGACTTCAGTCAGGAGGTCCTGGATGGAACGCGAAGACGAGGGCTCCTCTGAGGGCAGCTCCGACTAGGGCACCGCGTAAGACCTCCGCGCCACGTGGGACGTGCCAGAACGGTGTTCGCGAACGTGTGCGAGTGCGGAGGAAACTACGCTGCTCCAAAGGAGAGGGCAGTGCATTTCCCTACGCTCGGCCTGCACACAGGGGGCTCTGAAGGGCTACGGGCCTGGATGTTGCTTAGCAGACCCAGGTGCACCTGGGGGTACTCAGTGTTCCTGCCGGGAGCAGGGTGCCCCGGCTAGCCTCCCAGGTGTCCAGAAAGCTGTGCTGCCGTTAAAGGCATGCAGAGCAGAGGCCACCGCCTCCTGGAAGCTGCAGCACACCTCCGCTTCTGCACGGCTAATCAGGGCCTTCCTTCCAGGCATGGGTTCATGCTGGGTGTGCCGGTAGCGACACAGCTTGCTAAGATGCTGACTTTCTCCTTGAGCAGAGTGACTTCGGGTACGAGGGTGGGTCTCGCAGTGTTCCAAGCACAGTGTTCTATCATGGCAGCTCACACAAGGGCCATGACAGAGTCTTCCTGGGCACTTCGCACTCACCAGCCATGTTGTCCCGAGGGCGTTCGAGGGCTCTGGAGATGTAGCGCTCCTCAAGAAACACGCAGTGTGTTGCTGCCCAGCACTCGGCAGGCACAGAGGTCCTCCGGGGGATCAACCAATGGAGCTCGACATTGCTCCGCCGGCCCACAGGTGTCTGGAGGCACTCAGTGACCTCGGAGGGAAAACGATGCACACCCGTGGGGCCTAGGAGTCCCCGGACGTGTACTTCCTTTAAAATAAAGCACATAAGCGACTGAGAACTTGTGGAAAGAGCTGCATGCCTCCCTTTCTGCACGGCTACTCAGGGCCTAACCTGGAGGCGAGTTCTCACGTCGCGGTTCCCTTTCGCTCTAGAGCCTGTCATGCGGACCGCCGCCGCGGCCACGGAAGCCCCTGGTTTAGAGAGAGCAAACTCATAATTTTCCCTGAAGCATTCTTCCAGGGCTCACTGGCCTGTCGGGAGCCGGGAATGTCAGGTACCTTCAAGGCAGGCATGAATGCCGCCCTCAAAATGGGAAAGCAGGGCTTGTTCCAGCAGGCCCCCGTTTTCATGGGCACACTCAGCGTACATCCCTGTGGCTTCTAACGAGTCCCAAGAGACACCGGTTACCCTGCGTTTCCTTCCCTGAATCAACTTATCGAAGTAGGGAGTCCCGCATCCGGCGAACTGTCTCAACCGAGGAACGCCGTAGCTGCTCCTCTGGGCCTGGGGCTGCCTGCAGTGCCGCAGAAGGAACAGGACTTGAAGTGCAGTAAGAACCGAAGCCGCCGTCCTCTAGGAGGCACGGTGACTTCAGTCAGGAGGTACTGGATGGAACGCGAAGACGAGGGCTCCTCAGACGGCAGCTCCGACTAGGGCACCACGTAAGACCTCCGCGCCACGTGGGACGTGCCAGAACGGCGTTCGCGAACGTGTGCGAGTGCCGAGGAAACTAAGCTGCTCCGAAGGAGAGGGCAGTGCGTTTCCCTACACTCGGCCTGCACACAGGGGGCTCTGAAGGGCTACGGGCCTGGATGTTGCTTAGCAGACCCAGGTGCACCTGGGGGTACTCAGTGTTCCTGCCGGGAGCAGGGTGCCCCGGCTAGCCTCCCAGGTGTCCGGAAAGCTGTGCTGCCGTTAAAGGCATGCAGAGCAGAGGCCACCGCCTCCTGGAAGCTGCAGCACACCTCCGCTTCTGCACGGCGAATCAGGGCCTTCCTTCCAGGCATGGGTTCATGCTGGGTGTGCCGGTAGCGACACAGCATGCTAAGATGCTGACTTTCTCCGCGAGCAGAGAGACTTCAGGTGCGAGGGCGGGCCTCGCAGTGTTCCAAGCACAGTGTTCTCTCATGGCAGCTCACACAAGGGCCATGACAGAGTCTTCCTGGGCACTTCGCACTCACTAGCCATGTTGTCCCGAGGGCGTTCGAGGGCTCTGGAGATGTAGCGCTCCTCAAGGAACACGCAGTGTGTTGCTGCCCAGCACTCGGCAGGCACAGAGGTCCTCCGGGGGATCAACCAATGGACCTCGACGTTGCTCCGCCGGCCCACAGGTGTCTGGAGGCACTCAGTGACCTCGGAGGGAAAACGATGCACACCCGTGGGGCCTAGGAGTCCCCGGACGCGTACTTCCTTTAAAATAAAGCACATAAGCGACTGAGAACTTGTGGAAACAGCTGCATGCCTCCCTTTCTGCACGGCTACTCAGGGCCTAACCTGGAGGCGAGTTCTCACGTCGCGGTTCCCTTTCGCTCTAGAGCCTGTCATGCGGACCGCCGCCGCGGCCACGGAAGCCCCTGGTTTAGAGAGAGCAAACTCATAATTTTCCCCGAAGCATTCTTCCAGGGCTCACTGGCCTGTCGGGAGCCGGGAATGTCAGGTACCTTCAAGGCAGGCATGAATGCCGCCCTCAAAATGGGAAAGCAGGGCTTGTTCCAGCAGGCCCCCGTTTTCATGGGCACACTCAGCGTACATCCCTGTGGCTTCTAACGAGTCCCAAGAGACACCGGTTACCCTGCGTTTCCTTCCCTGAATCAACTTATCGAAGTAGGGAGTCCCGCATCCGGCGAACTGTCTCAACCGAGGAACGCCGTAGCTGCTCCTCTGGGCCTGGGGCTGCCTGCAGTGCCGCAGAAGGAACAGGACTTGAAGTGCAGTAAGAACCCAAGCCGCCGTCCTCTAGGAGGCACGGTGACTTCAGTCAGGAGGTCCTGGATGGAACGCGAAGACGAGGACTCCTCTGAGGGCAGCTCCGACTAGGGCACCGCGTAAGACCTCCGCGCCACGTGGGACGTGCCAGAACGGTGTTCGCGAACGTGTGCGAGTGCGGAGGAAACTACGCTGCTCCAAAGGAGAGGGCAGTGCATTTCCCTACGCTCGGCCTGCACACAGGGGGCTCTGAAGGGCTACGGGCCTGGATGTTGCTTAGCAGACCCAGGTGCACCTGGGGGTACTCAGTGTTCCTGCCGGGAGCAGGGTGCCCCGGCTAGCCTCCCAGGTGTCCAGAAAGCTGTGCTGCCGTTAAAGGCATGCAGAGCAGAGGCCACCGCCTCCTGGAAGCTGCAGCACGCCTCCGCTTCTGCACGGCGAATCAGGGCCTTCCTTCCAGGCATGGGTTCATGCTGGGTGTGCCGGTAGCGACACAGCATGCTAAGATGCTGACTTTCTCCTTGAGCAGAGAGACTTCGGGTACGAGGGTGGGTCTCGCAGTGTTCCAAGCACAGTGTTCTATCATGGCAGCTCACACAAGGGCCATGACAGAGTCTTCCTGGGCACTTCGCACTCACCAGCCATGTTGTCCCGAGGGCGTTCGAAGGCTCTGGAAATGTAGCGCTCCTCAAGGAACGCGCAGTGTGTTGCTGCCCAGCACTCGGCAGGCACAGAGGTCCTCCGGGGGATCAACCAATGGAGCTCGACATTGCTCCGCCGGCCCACAGGTGTCTGGAGGCACTCAGTGACCTCGGAGGGAAAACGATGCACACCCGTGGGGCCTAGGAGTCCCCGGACGTGTACTTCCTTTAAAATAAAGCACATGAGCGACTGAGAACTTGTGGAAACAGCTGCATGCCTCCCTTTCTGCACGGCTACTCAGGGCCTAACCTGGAGGCGAGTTCTCACGTCGCGGTTCCCTTTCGCTCTAGAGCCTGTCATGCGGACCGCCGCCGCGGCCACGGAAGCCCCTGGTTTAGAGAGACCAAACTCACAATTTTCCCCGAAGCATCCTTCCAGGGCTCACTGGCCTGTCGGGAGCCGGGAATGTCAGGTAGCTTCAAGGCAGGCATGAATGCCACCTTCAAAATGGGAAAGCAGGGCTTGTTCCAGCAGGCCCCCGTTTTCATGGGCACACTCAGCGTACATCCCTGTGGCTTCTAACGAGTCCCAAGAGACACCGGTTACCCTGCGTTTCCTTCCCTGAATCAACTTATCGAAGTAGGGAGTCCCGCATCCGGCGAACTGTCTCAACCGAGGAACGCCGTAGCTGCTCCTCTGGGCCTGCAGTGCCGCAGAAGGAACAGGACTTGAAGTGCAGTAAGAACCCAAGCCGCCGTCCTCTAGGAGGCACGGTGACTTCAGTCAGGAGGTCCTGGATGGAACGCGAAGACGAGGGCTCCTCTGAGGGCAGCTCCGACTAGGGCACCGCGTAAGACCTCCGCGCCACGTGGGACGTGCCAGAACGGCGTTCGCGAACGTGTGCGAGTGCCGAGGAAACTAAGCTGCTCCGAAGGAGAGGGCAGTGCGTTTCCCTACACTCGGCCTGCACACAGGGGGCTCTGAAGGGCTACGGGCCTGGATGTTGCTTAGCAGACCCAGGTGCACCTGGGGGTACTCAGTGTTCCTGCTGGGAGCAGGGTGCCCCGGCTAGCCTCCCAGGTGTCCAGAAAGCTGTGCTGCCGTTAAAGGCATGCAGAGCAGAGGCCACCACCTCCTGGAAGCTGCAGCACGCCTCCGCTTCTGCACGGCGAATCAGGGCCTTCCTTCCAGGCATGGGTTCATGCTGGGTGTGCCGGTAGCGACACAGCATGCTAAGATGCTGACTTTCTCCTTGAGCAGAGTGACTTCGGGTACGAGGGTGGGTCTCGCAGTGTTCCAAGCACAGTGTTCTATCATGGCAGCTCACACAAGGGCCATGACAGAGTCTTCCTGGGCACTTCGCACTCACCAGCCATGTTGTCCCGAGGGCGTTCGAAGGCTCTGGAAATGTAGCGCTCCTCAAGGAACGCGCAGTGTGTTGCTGCCCAGCACTCGGCAGGCACAGAGGTCCTCCGGGGGATCAACCAATGGAGCTCGAGATTGCTCCGCCGGCCCACAGGTGTCTGGAGGCACTCAGTGACCTCGGAGGGAAAACGATGCACACCCGTGGGGCCTAGGAGTCCCCGGACGTGTACTTCCTTTAAAATAAAGCACATAAGCGACTGAGAACTTGTGGAAAGAGCTGCATGCCTCCCTTTCTGCACGGCTACTCAGGGCCTAACCTGGAGGCGAGTTCTCACGTCGCGGTTCCCTTTCGCTCTAGAGCCTGTCATGCGGACCGCCGCCGCGGCCACGGAAGCCCCTGGTTTAGAGAGACCAAACTCACAATTTTCCCCGAAGCATTCTTCCAGGGCTCACTGGCCTGTCGGGAGCCGGGAATGTCAGGTAGCTTCAAGGCAGGCATGAATGCCACCTTCAAAATGGGAAAGCAGGGCTTGTTCCAGCAGGCCCCCGTTTTCATGGGCACACTCAGCGTACATCCCTGTGGCTTCTAACGAGTCCCAAGAGACACCGGTTACCCTGCGTTTCCTTCCCTGAATCAACTTATCGAAGTAGGGAGTCCCGCATCCGGCGAACTGTCTCAACCGAGGAACGCCGTAGCTGCTCCTCTGGGCCTGGGGCTGCCTGCAGTGCCGCAGAAGGAACAGGACTTGAAGTGCAGTAAGAACCCAAGCCACCGTCCTCTAGGAGGCACGGTGACTTCAGTCAGGAGGTCCTGGATGGAACGCGAAGACGAGGGCTCCTCTGAGGGCAGCTCCGACTAGGGCACCGCGTAAGACCTCCGCGCCACGTGGGACGTGCCAGAACGGTGTTCGCGAACGTGTGCGAGTGCGGAGGAAACTACGCTGCTCCAAAGGAGAGGGCAGTGCATTTCCCTACGCTCGGCCTGCACACAGGGGGCTCTGAAGGGCTACGGGCCTGGATGTTGCTTAGCAGACCCAGGTGCACCTGGGGGTACTCAGTGTTCCTGCCGGGAGCAGGGTGCCCCGGCTAGCCTCCCAGGTGTCCAGAAAGCTGTGCTGCCGTTAAAGGCATGCAGAGCAGAGGCCACCGCCTCCTGGAAGCTGCAGCACACCTCCGCTTCTGCACGGCTAATCAGGGCCTTCCTTCCAGGCATGGGTTCATGCTGGGTGTGCCGGTAGCGACACAGCTTGCTAAGATGCTGACTTTCTCCTTGAGCAGAGTGACTTCGGGTACGAGGGTGGGTCTCGCAGTGTTCCAAGCACAGTGTTCTATCATGGCAGCTCACACAAGGGCCATGACAGAGTCTTCCTGGGCACTTCGCACTCACCAGCCATGTTGTCCCGAGGGCGTTCGAGGGCTCTGGAGATGTAGCGCTCCTCAAGAAACACGCAGTGTGTTGCTGCCCAGCACTCGGCAGGCACAGAGGTCCTCCGGGGGATCAACCAATGGAGCTCGACATTGCTCCGCCGGCCCACAGGTGTCTGGAGGCACTCAGTGACCTCGGAGGGAAAACGATGCACACCCGTGGGGCCTAGGAGTCCCCGGACGTGTACTTCCTTTAAAATAAAGCACATAAGCGACTGAGAACTTGTGGAAAGAGCTGCATGCCTCCCTTTCTGCACGGCTACTCAGGGCCTAACCTGGAGGCGAGTTCTCACGTCGCGGTTCCCTTTCGCTCTAGAGCCTGTCATGCGGACCGCCGCCGCGGCCACGGAAGCCCCTGGTTTAGAGAGAGCAAACTCATAATTTTCCCTGAAGCATTCTTCCAGGGCTCACTGGCCTGTCGGGAGCCGGGAATGTCAGGTACCTTCAAGGCAGGCATGAATGCCGCCCTCAAAATGGGAAAGCAGGGCTTGTTCCAGCAGGCCCCCGTTTTCATGGGCACACTCAGCGTACATCCCTGTGGCTTCTAACGAGTCCCAAGAGACACCGGTTACCCTGCGTTTCCTTCCCTGAATCAACTTATCGAAGTAGGGAGTCCCGCATCCGGCGAACTGTCTCAACCGAGGAACGCCGTAGCTGCTCCTCTGGGCCTGGGGCTGCCTGCAGTGCCGCAGAAGGAACAGGACTTGAAGTGCAGTAAGAACCGAAGCCGCCGTCCTCTAGGAGGCACGGTGACTTCAGTCAGGAGGTACTGGATGGAACGCGAAGACGAGGGCTCCTCAGACGGCAGCTCCGACTAGGGCACCACGTAAGACCTCCGCGCCACGTGGGACGTGCCAGAACGGCGTTCGCGAACGTGTGCGAGTGCCGAGGAAACTAAGCTGCTCCGAAGGAGAGGGCAGTGCGTTTCCCTACACTCGGCCTGCACACAGGGGGCTCTGAAGGGCTACGGGCCTGGATGTTGCTTAGCAGACCCAGGTGCACCTGGGGGTACTCAGTGTTCCTGCCGGGAGCAGGGTGCCCCGGCTAGCCTCCCAGGTGTCCGGAAAGCTGTGCTGCCGTTAAAGGCATGCAGAGCAGAGGCCACCGCCTCCTGGAAGCTGCAGCACACCTCCGCTTCTGCACGGCGAATCAGGGCCTTCCTTCCAGGCATGGGTTCATGCTGGGTGTGCCGGTAGCGACACAGCATGCTAAGATGCTGACTTTCTCCGCGAGCAGAGAGACTTCAGGTGCGAGGGCGGGCCTCGCAGTGTTCCAAGCACAGTGTTCTCTCATGGCAGCTCACACAAGGGCCATGACAGAGTCTTCCTGGGCACTTCGCACTCACTAGCCATGTTGTCCCGAGGGCGTTCGAGGGCTCTGGAGATGTAGCGCTCCTCAAGGAACACGCAG
Organism: Globicephala melas; assembly: GCF_963455315.2. Classification (NCBI taxonomy): domain Eukaryota; kingdom Metazoa; phylum Chordata; class Mammalia; order Artiodactyla; family Delphinidae; genus Globicephala; species Globicephala melas. The sequence continues at coordinate 164,522 of NW_027207601.1, forward strand.
TGTGTTGCTGCCCAGCACTCGGCAGGCACAGAGGTCCTCCGGGGGATCAACCAATGGACCTCGACGTTGCTCCGCCGGCCCACAGGTGTCTGGAGGCACTCAGTGACCTCGGAGGGAAAACGATGCACACCCGTGGGGCCTAGGAGTCCCCGGACGCGTACTTCCTTTAAAATAAAGCACATAAGCGACTGAGAACTTGTGGAAACAGCTGCATGCCTCCCTTTCTGCACGGCTACTCAGGGCCTAACCTGGAGGCGAGTTCTCACGTCGCGGTTCCCTTTCGCTCTAGAGCCTGTCATGCGGACCGCCGCCGCGGCCACGGAAGCCCCTGGTTTAGAGAGAGCAAACTCATAATTTTCCCCGAAGCATTCTTCCAGGGCTCACTGGCCTGTCGGGAGCCGGGAATGTCAGGTACCTTCAAGGCAGGCATGAATGCCGCCCTCAAAATGGGAAAGCAGGGCTTGTTCCAGCAGGCCCCCGTTTTCATGGGCACACTCAGCGTACATCCCTGTGGCTTCTAACGAGTCCCAAGAGACACCGGTTACCCTGCGTTTCCTTCCCTGAATCAACTTATCGAAGTAGGGAGTCCCGCATCCGGCGAACTGTCTCAACCGAGGAACGCCGTAGCTGCTCCTCTGGGCCTGGGGCTGCCTGCAGTGCCGCAGAAGGAACAGGACTTGAAGTGCAGTAAGAACCCAAGCCGCCGTCCTCTAGGAGGCACGGTGACTTCAGTCAGGAGGTCCTGGATGGAACGCGAAGACGAGGACTCCTCTGAGGGCAGCTCCGACTAGGGCACCGCGTAAGACCTCCGCGCCACGTGGGACGTGCCAGAACGGTGTTCGCGAACGTGTGCGAGTGCGGAGGAAACTACGCTGCTCCAAAGGAGAGGGCAGTGCATTTCCCTACGCTCGGCCTGCACACAGGGGGCTCTGAAGGGCTACGGGCCTGGATGTTGCTTAGCAGACCCAGGTGCACCTGGGGGTACTCAGTGTTCCTGCCGGGAGCAGGGTGCCCCGGCTAGCCTCCCAGGTGTCCAGAAAGCTGTGCTGCCGTTAAAGGCATGCAGAGCAGAGGCCACCGCCTCCTGGAAGCTGCAGCACACCTCCGCTTCTGCACGGCAAATCAGGGCCTTCCTTCCAGGCATGGGATCATGCTGGGTGTGCAAGTAGCGACACAGCATGCTAAGATGCTGACTTTCTCCTCGAGCAGAGTGACTTCAGGTGTGAGGGCGGGCCTCGCAGTGTTCCAAGCATAGTGTTCTCTCATGGCAGCTCACACAAGGGCCATGACAGAGTCTTCCTGGGCACATCGCACTCACCAGCCATGTTGTCCCGAGGGCGTTCGAGGGCTCTGGAGATGTAGCGCTCCTCAAGGAACACGCAGTGTGTTGCTGCCCAGCACTCGGCAGGCACAGAGGTCCTCCGGGGGATCAAACAATGGACCTCGACGTTGCTCCGCCGGCCCACAGGTGTCTGGAGGCACTCAGTGACCTCGGAGGGAAAACGATGCACACCCGTGGGGCCTAGGAGTCCCCGGACGTGTACTTCCTTTAAAATAAAGCACATAAGCGACTGAGAACTTGTGGAAACAGCTGCATGCCTCCCTTTCTGCACGGCTACTCAGGGCCTAACCTGGAGGCGAGTTCTCACGTCGCGGTTCCCTTTCGCTCTAGAGCCTGTCATGCGGACCGCCGCCGCGGCCACGGAAGCCCCTGGTTTAGAGAGAGCAAACTCACAATTTTCCCCGAAGCATTCTTCCAGGGCTCACTGGCCTGTCGGGAGCCGGGAATGTCAGGTAGCTTCAAGGCAGGCATGAATGCCACCTTCAAAATGGGAAAGCAGGGCTTGTTCCAGCAGGCCCCCGTTTTCATGGGCACACTCAGCGTACATCCCTGTGGCTTCTAACGAGTCCCAAGAGACACCGGTTACCCTGCGTTTCCTTCCCTGAATCAACTTATCGAAGTAGGGAGTCCCGCATCCGGCGAACTGTCTCAACCGAGGAACGCCGTAGCTGCTCCTCTGGGCCTGGGGCTGCCTGCAGTGCCGCAGAAGGAACAGGACTTGAAGTGCAGTAAGAACCCAAGCCGCCATCCTCTAGGAGGCACGGTGACTTCAGTCAGGAGGTCCTGGATGGAACGCGAAGACGAGGGCTCCTCTGAGGGCAGCTCCGACTAGGGCACCGCGTAAGACCTCCGCGCCACGTGGGACGTGCCAGAACGGCGTTCGCGAACGTGTGCGAGTGCCGAGGAAACTAAGCTGCTCCGAAGGAGAGGGCAGTGCGTTTCCCTACACTCGGCCTGCACACAGGGGGCTCTGAAGGGCTACGGGCCTGGATGTTGCTTAGCAGACCCAGGTGCACCTGGGGGTACTCAGTGTTCCTGCTGGGAGCAGGGTGCCCCGGCTAGCCTCCCAGGTGTCCAGAAAGCTGTGCTGCCGTTAAAGGCATGCAGAGAAGAGGTCACCGCCTCCTGGAAGCTGCAGCACGCCTCCGCTTCTGCACGGCGAATCAGGGCCTTCCTTCCAGGCATGGGTTCATGCTGGGTGTGCCGGTAGCGACACAGCTTGCTAAGATGCTGACTTTCTCCTTGAGCAGAGTGACTTCGGGTACGAGGGTGGGTCTCGCAGTGTTCCAAGCACAGTGTTCTATCATGGCAGCTCACACAAGGGCCATGACAGAGTCTTCCTGGGCACTTCGCACTCACCAGCCATGTTGTCCCGAGGGCGTTCGAGGGCTCTGGAGATGTAGCGCTCCTCAAGAAACACGCAGTGTGTTGTTGCCCAGCACTCGGCAGGCACAGAGGTCCTCCGGGGGATCAACCAATGGAGCTCGACATTGCTCCGCCGGCCCACAGGTGTCTGGAGGCACTCAGTGACCTCGGAGGGAAAACGATGCACACCCGTGGGGCCTAGGAGTCCCCGGACGTGTACTTCCTTTAAAATAAAGCACATAAGCGACTGAGAACTTGTGGAAAGAGCTGCATGCCTCCCTTTCTGCACGGCTACTCAGGGCCTAACCTGGAGGCGAGTTCTCACGTCGCGGTTCCCTTTCGCTCTAGAGCCTGTCATGCGGACCGCCGCCGCGGCCACGGAAGCCCCTGGTTTAGAGAGAGCAAACTCATAATTTTCCCTGAAGCATTCTTCCAGGGCTCACTGGCCTGTCGGGAGCCGGGAATGTCAGGTACCTTCAAGGCAGGCATGAATGCCGCCCTCAAAATGGGAAAGCAGGGCTTGTTCCAGCAGGCCCCCGTTTTCATGGGCACACTCAGCGTACATCCCTGTGGCTTCTAACGAGTCCCAAGAGACACCGGTTACCCTGCGTTTCCTTCCCTGAATCAACTTATCGAAGTAGGGAGTCCCGCATCCGGCGAACTGTCTCAACCGAGGAACGCCGTAGCTGCTCCTCTGGGCCTGGGGCTGCCTGCAGTGCCGCAGAAGGAACAGGACTTGAAGTGAAGTAAGAACCCAAGCCGCCGTCCTCTAGGAGGCACGGTGACTTCAGTCAGGAGGTACTGGATGGAACGCGAAGACGAGGGCTCCTCAGACGGCAGCTCCGACTAGGGCACCACGTAAGACCTCCGCGCCACGTGGGACGTGCCAGAACGGCGTTCGCGAACGTGTGCGAGTGCCGAGGAAACTAAGCTGCTCCGAAGGAGAGGGCAGTGCGTTTCCCTACACTCGGCCTGCACACAGGGGGCTCTGAAGGGCTACGGGCCTGGATGTTGCTTAGCAGACCCAGGTGCACCTGGGGGTACTCAGTGTTCCTGCCGGGAGCAGGGTGCCCCGGCTAGCCTCCCAGGTGTCCAGAAAGCTGTGCTGCCGTTAAAGGCATGCAGAGCAGAGGCCACCGCCTCCTGGAAGCTGCAGGACGCCTCCGCTTCTGCACGGCGAATCAGGGCCTTCCTTCCAGGCATGGGTTCATGCTGGGTGTGCCGGTAGCGACACAGCATGCTAAGATGCTGACTTTCTCCGCGAGCAGAGAGACTTCAGGTGCGAGGGCGGGCCTCGCAGTGTTCCAAGCACAGTGTTCTCTCATGGCAGCTCACACAAGGGCCATGACAGAGTCTTCCTGGGCACTTCGCACTCACTAGCCATGTTGTCCCGAGGGCGTTCGAGGGCTCTGGAGATGTAGCGCTCCTCAAGGAACACGCAGTGTGTTGCTGCCCAGCACTCGGCAGGCACAGAGGTCCTCCGGGGGATCAACCAATGGACCTCGACGTTGCTCCGCCGGCCCACAGGTGTCTGGAGGCACTCAGTGACCTCGGAGGGAAAACGATGCACACCTGTGGGGCCTAGGAGTCCCCGGACGCGTACTTCCTTTAAAATAAAGCACATAAGCGACTGAGAACTTGTGGAAACAGCTGCATGCCTCCCTTTCTGCACGGCTACTCAGGGCCTAACCTGGAGGCGAGTTCTCACGTCGCGGTTCCCTTTCGCTCTAGAGCCTGACATGCGGACCGCCGCCGCGGCCACGGAAGCCCCTGGTTTAGAGAGAGCAAACTCATAATTTTCCCCGAAGCATTCTTCCAGGGCTCACTGGCCTGTCGGGAGCCGGGAATGTCAGGTACCTTCAAGGCAGGCATGAATGCCGCCCTCAAAATGGGAAAGCAGGGCTTGTTCCAGCAGGCCCCCGTTTTCATGGGCACACTCAGCGTACATCCCTGTGGCTTCTAACGAGTCCCAAGAGACACCGGTTACCCTGCGTTTCCTTCCCTGAATCAACTTATCGAAGTAGGGAGTCCCGCATCCGGCGAACTGTCTCAACCGAGGAACGCCGTAGCTGCTCCTCTGGGCCTGGGGCTGCCTGCAGTGCCGCAGAAGGAACAGGACTTGAAGTGCAGTAAGAACCCAAGCCGCCGTCCTCTAGGAGGCACGGTGACTTCAGTCAGGAGGTCCTGGATGGAACGCGAAGACGAGGACTCCTCTGAGGGCAGCTCCGACTAGGGCACCGCGTAAGACCTCCGCGCCACGTGGGACGTGCCAGAACGGTGTTCGCGAACGTGTGCGAGTGCGGAGGAAACTACGCTGCTCCAAAGGAGAGGGCAGTGCATTTCCCTACGCTCGGCCTGCACACAGGGGGCTCTGAAGGGCTACGGGCCTGGATGTTGCTTAGCAGACCCAGGTGCACCTGGGGGTACTCAGTGTTCCTGCCGGGAGCAGGGTGCCCCGGCTAGCCTCCCAGGTGTCCAGAAAGCTGTGCTGCCGTTAAAGGCATGCAGAGCAGAGGCCACCGCCTCCTGGAAGCTGCAGCACACCTCCGCTTCTGCACGGCTAATCAGGGCCTTCCTTCCAGGCATGGGATCATGCTGGGTGTGCAAGTAGCGACACAGCATGCTAAGATGCTGACTTTCTCCTCGAGCAGAGTGACTTCAGGTGTGAGGGCGGGCCTCGCAGTGTTCCAAGCATAGTGTTCTCTCATGGCAGCTCACACAAGGGCCATGACAGAGTCTTCCTGGGCACTTCGCACTCACCAGCCATGTTGTCCCGAGGGCGTTCGAGGGCTCTGGAGATGTAGCACTCCTCAAGGAACACGCAGTGTGTTGCTGCCCAGCACTCGGCAGGCACAGAGGTCCTCCGGGGGATCAAACAATGGACCTCGACGTTGCTCCGCCGGCCCACAGGTGTCTGGAGGCACTCAGTGACCTCGGAGGGAAAACGATGCACACCCGTGGGGCCTAGGAGTCCCCGGACGTGTACTTCCTTTAAAATAAAGCACATAAGCGACTGAGAACTTGTGGAAACAGCTGCATGCCTCCCTTTCTGCACGGCTACTCAGGGCCTAACCTGGAGGCGAGTTCTCACGTCGCGGTTCCCTTTCGCTCTAGAGCCTGTCATGCGGACCGCCGCCGCGGCCATGGAAGCCCCTGGTTTAGAGAGAGCAAACTCACAATTTTCCCCGAAGCATTCTTCCAGGGCTCACTGGCCTGTCGGGAGCCGGGAATGTCAGGTAGCTTCAAGGCAGGCATGAATGCCACCTTCAAAATGGGAAAGCAGGGCTTGTTCCAGCAGGCCCCCGTTTTCATGGGCACACTCAGCGTACATCCCTGTGGCTTCTAACGAGTCCCAAGAGACACCGGTTACCCTGCGTTTCCTTCCCTGAATCAACTTATCGAAGTAGGGAGTCCCGCATCCGGCGAACTGTCTCAACCGAGGAACGCCGTAGCTGCTCCTCTGGGCCTGGGGCTGCCTGCAGTGCCGCAGAAGGAACAGGACTTGAAGTGCAGTAAGAACCCAAGCCGCCGTCCTCTAGGAGGCACGGTGACTTCAGTCAGGAGGTCCTGGATGGAACGCGAAGACGAGGGCTCCTCTGAGGGCAGCTCCGACTAGGGCACCGCGTAAGACCTCCGCGCCACGTGGGACGTGCCAGAACGGCGTTCGCGAACGTGTGCGAGTGCCGAGGAAACTAAGCTGCTCCGAAGGAGAGGGCAGTGCGTTTCCCTACACTCGGCCTGCACACAGGGGGCTCTGAAGGGCTACGGGCCTGGATGTTGCTTAGCAGACCCAGGTGCACCTGGGGGTACTCAGTGTTCCTGCTGGGAGCAGGGTGCCCCGGCTAGCCTCCCAGGTGTCCAGAAAGCTGTGCTGCCGTTAAAGGAATGCAGAGAAGAGGTCACCGCCTCCTGGAAGCTGCAGCACGCCTCCGCTTCTGCACGGCGAATCAGGGCCTTCCTTCCAGGCATGGGTTCATGCTGGGTGTGCCGGTAGCGACACAGCGTGCTAAGATGCTGACTTTCTCCTTGAGCAGAGTGACTTCGGGTACGAGGGTGGGTCTCGCAGTGTTCCAAGCACAGTGTTCTCTCATGGCAGCTCACACAAGGGCCATGACAGAGTCTTCCTGGGCACTTCGCACTCACCAGCCATGTTGTCCCGAGGGCGTTCGAGGGCTCTGGAGATGTAGCGCTCCTCAAGGAACACGCAGTGTGTTGCTGCCCAGCACTCGGTAGGCACAGAGGTCCTCCGGGGGATCAACCAATGGAGCTCGACATTGCTTCGCCGGCCCACAGGTGTCTGGAGGCACTCAGTGACCTCGGAGGGAAAACGATGCACACCCGTGGGGCCTAGGAGTCCCCGGACGTGTACTTCCTTTAAAATAAAGAACATAAGCGACTGAGAACTTGTGGAAACAGCTGCATGCCTCCCTTTCTGCACGGCTACTCAGGGCCTAACCTGGAGGCGAGTTCTCACGTCGCGGTTCCCTTTCGCTCTAGAGCCTGTCATGCGGACCGCCGCCGCGGCCACGGAAGCCCCTGGTTTAGAGAGAGCAAACTCATAATTTTCCCCGAAGCATTCTTCCAGGGCTCACTGGCCTGTCGGGAGCCGGGAATGTCAGGTAGCTTCAAGGCAGGCATGAATGCCGCCCTCAAAATGGGAAAGCAGGGCTTGTTCCAGCAGGCCCCCGTTTTCATGGGCACACTCAGCGTACATCCCTGTGGCTTCTAACGAGTCCCAAGAGACACCGGTTACCCTGCGTTTCCTTCCCTGAATCAACTTATCGAAGTAGGGAGTCCCGCATCCGGCGAACTGTCTCAACCGAGGAACGCCGTAGCTGCTCCTCTGGGCCTGGGGCTGCCTGCAGTGCCGCAGAAGGAACAGGACTTGAAGTGCAGTAAGAACCCAAGCCGCCGTCCTCTAGGAGGCACGGTGACTTCAGTCAGGAAGTACTGGATGGAACGCGAAGACGAGGGCTCCTCAGACGGCAGCTCCGACTAAGGCACCGCGTAAGACCTCCGCGCCACGTGGGACGTGCCAGAACGGCGTTCGCGAACGTGTGCGAGTGCCGAGGAAACTAAGCTGCTCCGAAGGAGAGGGCAGTGCGTTTCCCTACACTCGGCCTGCACACAGGGGGCTCTGAAGGGCTACGGGCCTGGATGTTGCTTAGCAGACCCAGGTGCACCTGGGGGTACTCAGTGTTCCTGCCGGGAGCAGGGTGCCCCGGCTAGCCTCCCAGGTGTCCAGAAAGCTGTGCTGCCGTTAAAGGCATGCAGAGCAGAGGCCACCGCCTCCTGGAAGCTGCAGCACACCTCCGCTTCTGCACGGCTAATCAGGGCCTTCCTTCCAGGCATGGGATCATGCTGGGTGTGCAAGTAGCAACAGAGCATGCTAAGATGCTGACTTTCTCCTTGAGCACAATGACTTCGGGTACGAGGGTGGGTCTCGCAGTGTTCCAAGCACAGTGTTCTATCATGGCAGCTCACTCAAGGGCCATGACAGAGTCTTCCTGGGCACTTCGCACTCACCAGCCATGTTGTCCCGAGGGCGTTCTAGGGCTCTGGAGATGTAGCGCTCCTCAAGGAACGCGCAGTGTGTTGCTGCCCAGCACTCGGCAGGCACAGAGGTCCTCCGGGGGATCAACCAATGGAGCTCGACATTGCTCCGCCGGCCCACAGGTGTCTGGAGGCACTCAGTGACCTCGGAGGGAAAACGATGCACACCCGTGGGGCCTAGGAGTCCCCGGACGTGTACTTCCTTTAAAATAAAGCACATAAGCGACTGAGAACTTGTGGAAAGAGCTGCATGCCTCCCTTTCTGCACGGCTACTCAGGGCCTAACCTGGAGGCGAGTTCTCACGTCGCGGTTCCCTTTCGCTCTAGAGCCTGTCATGCGGACCGCCGCCGCGGCCACGGAAGCCCCTGGTTTAGAGAGAGCAAACTCATAATTTTCCCCGAAGCATTCTTCCAGGGCTCACTGGCCTGTCGGGAGCCGGGAATGTCAGGTAGCTTCAAGGCAGGCATGAATGCCGCCCTCAAAATGGGAAAGCAGGGCTTGTTTCAGCAGGCCCCCGTTTTCATGGGCACACTCAGCGTACATCCCTGTGGCTTCTAACGAGTCCCAAGAGACACCGGTTACCCTGCGTTTCCTTCCCTGAATCAACTTATCGAAGTAGGGAGTCCCGCATCCGGCGAACTGTCTCAACCGAGGAATGCCGTAGCTGCTCCTCTGGGCCTGGGGCTGCCTGCAGTGCCGCAGAAGGAACAGGACTTGAAGTGCAGTAAGAACCCAAGCCGCCGTCCTCTAGGAGGCACAGTGACTTCAGTCAGGAGGTACTGGATGGAACGCGAAGACGAGGGCTCCTCTGAGGGCAGCTCCGACTAGGGCACCGCGTAAGACCTCCGCGCCACGTGGGACGTGCCAGAACGGCGTTCGCGAACGTGTGCGAGTGCCGAGGAAACTAAGCTGCTCCGAAGGAGAGGGCAGTGCGTTTCCCTACACTCGGCCTGCACACAGGGGGCTCTGAAGGGCTACGGGCCTGGATGTTGCTTAGCAGACCCAGGTGCACCTGGGGGTACTCAGTGTTCCTGCCGGGAGCAGGGTGCCCCGGCTAGCCTCCCAGGTGTCCAGAAAGCTGTGCTGCCGTTAAAGGCATGCAGAGCAGAGGCCACCGCCTCCTGGAAGCTGCAGCACGCCTCCGCTTCTGCACGGCGAATCAGGGCCTTCCTTCCAGGCATGGGTTCATGCTGGGTGTGCCGGTAGCGACACAGCGTGCTAAGATGCTGACTTTCTCCTCGAGCAGAGTGACTTCGGGTACGAGGGTGGGTCTCGCAGTGTTCCAAGCACAGTGTTCTATCATGGCAGCTCACACAAGGGCCATGACAGAGTCTTCCTGGGCACTTCGCACTCACCAGCCATGTTGTCCCGAGGGCGTTCGAGGGCTCTGGAGATGTAGCGCTCCTCAAGGAACACGCAGTGTGTTGCTGCCCAGCACTCGGCAGGCACAGAGGTCCTCCGGGGGATCAACCAATGGAGCTCGACATTGCTTCGCCGGCCCACAGGTGTCTGGAGGCACTCAGTGACCTCGGAGGGAAAACGATGCACACCCGTGGGGCCTAGGAGTCCCCGGACGTGTACTTCCTTTAAAATAAAGAACATAAGCGACTGAGAACTTGTGGAAACAGCTGCATGCCTCCCTTTCTGCACGGCTACTCAGGGCCTAACCTGGAGGCGAGTTCTCACGTCGCGGTTCCCTTTCGCTCTAGAGCCTGTCATGCGGACCGCCGCCGCGGCCACGGAAGCCCCTGGTTTAGAGAGAGCAAACTCATAATTTTCCCCGAAGCATTCTTCCAGGGCTCACTGGCCTGTCGGGAGCCGGGAATGTCAGGTACCTTCAAGGCAGGCATGAATGCCGCCCTCAAAATGGGAAAGCAGGGCTTGTTCCAGCAGGCCCCCGTTTTCATGGGCACACTCAGCGTACATCCCTGTGGCTTCTAACGAGTCCCAAGAGACACCGGTTACCCTGCGTTTCCTTCCCTGAATCAACTTATCGAAGTAGGGAGTCCCGCATCCGGCGAACTGTCTCAACCGAGGAACGCCGTAGCTGCTCCTCTGGGCCTGGGGCTGCCTGCAGTGCCGCAGAAGGAACAGGACTTGAAGTGCAGTAAGAACCCAAGCCGCCGTCCTCTAGGAGGCACGGTGACTTCAGTCAGGAAGTACTGGATGGAACGCGAAGACGAGGGCTCCTCAGACGGCAGCTCCGACTAAGGCACCGCGTAAGACCTCCGCGCCACGTGGGACGTGCCAGAACGGCGTTCGCGAACGTGTGCGAGTGCCGAGGAAACTAAGCTGCTCCGAAGGAGAGGGCAGTGCGTTTCCCTACACTCGGCCTGCACACAGGGGGCTCTGAAGGGCTACGGGCCTGGATGTTGCTTAGCAGACCCAGGTGCACCTGGGGGTACTCAGTGTTCCTGCCGGGAGCAGGGTGCCCCGGCTAGCCTCCCAGGTGTCCAGAAAGCTGTGCTGCCGTGAAAGGCATGCAGAGCAGAGGCCACCGCCTCCTGGAAGCTGCAGCACACCTCCGCTTCTGCACGGCTAATCAGGGCCTTCCTTCCAGGCATGGGATCATGCTGGGTGTGCAAGTAGCAACAGAGCATGCTAAGATGCTGACTTTCTCCTTGAGCACAATGACTTCGGGTACGAGGGTGGGTCTCGCAGTGTTCCAAGCACAGTGTTCTATCATGGCAGCTCACTCAAGGGCCATGACAGAGTCTTCCTGGGCACTTCGCACTCACCAGCCATGTTGTCCCGAGGGCGTTCTAGGGCTCTGGAGATGTAGCGCTCCTCAAGGAACGCGCAGTGTGTTGCTGCCCAGCACTCGGCAGGCACAGAGGTCCTCCGGGGGATCAACCAATGGAGCTCGACATTGCTCCGCCGGCCCACAGGTGTCTGGAGGCACTCAGTGACCTCGGAGGGAAAACGATGCACACCCGTGGGGCCTAGGAGTCCCCGGACGTGTACTTCCTTTAAAATAAAGCACATAAGCGACTGAGAACTTGTGGAAAGAGCTGCATGCCTCCCTTTCTGCACGGCTACTCAGGGCCTAACCTGGAGGCGAGTTCTCACGTCGCGGTTCCCTTTCGCTCTAGAGCCTGTCATGCGGACCGCCGCCGCGGCCACGGAAGCCCCTGGTTTAGAGAGAGCAAACTCATAATTTTCCCCGAAGCATTCTTCCAGGGCTCACTGGCCTGTCGGGAGCCGGGAATGTCAGGTAGCTTCAAGGCAGGCATGAATGCCGCCCTCAAAATGGGAAAGCAGGGCTTGTTTCAGCAGGCCCCCGTTTTCATGGGCACACTCAGCGTACATCCCTGTGGCTTCTAACGAGTCCCAAGAGACACCGGTTACCCTGCGTTTCCTTCCCTGAATCAACTTATCGAAGTAGGGAGTCCCGCATCCGGCGAACTGTCTCAACCGAGGAATGCCGTAGCTGCTCCTCTGAGCCTGGGGCTGCCTGCAGTGCCGCAGAAGGAACAGGACTTGAAGTGCAGTAAGAACCCAAGCCGCCGTCCTCTAGGAGGCACAGTGACTTCAGTCAGGAGGTACTGGATGGAACGCGAAGACGAGGGCTCCTCTGAGGGCAGCTCCGACTAGGGCACCGCGTAAGACCTCCGCGCCACGTGGGACGTGCCAGAACGGCGTTCGCGAACGTGTGCGAGTGCCGAGGAAACTAAGCTGCTCCGAAGGAGAGGGCAGTGCGTTTCCCTACACTCGGCCTGCACACAGGGGGCTCTGAAGGGCTACGGGCCTGGATGTTGCTTAGCAGACCCAGGTGCACCTGGGGGTACTCAGTGTTCCTGCCGGGAGCAGGGTGCCCCGGCTAGCCTCCCAGGTGTCCAGAAAGCTGTGCTGCCGTTAAAGGCATGCAGAGCAGAGGCCACCGCCTCCTGGAAGCTGCAGCACGCCTCCGCTTCTGCACGGCGAATCAGGGCCTTCCTTCCAGGCATGGGTTCATGCTGGGTGTGCCGGTAGCGACACAGCGTGCTAAGATGCTGACTTTCTCCTCGAGCAGAGTGACTTCGGGTACGAGGGTGGGTCTCGCAGTGTTCCAAGCACAGTGTTCTATCATGGCAGCTCACACAAGGGCCATGACAGAGTCTTCCTGGGCACTTCGCACTCACCAGCCATGTTGTCCCGAGGGCGTTCGAGGGCTCTGGAGATGTAGCGCTCCTAAAGGAACGCGCAGTGTGTTGCTGCCCAGCACTCGGCAGGCACAGAGGTCCTCCGGGGGATCAACCAATGGAGCTCGACATTGCTCCGCCGGCCCACATGTGTCTGGAGGCACTCAGTGACCTCGGAGGGAAAACGATGCACACCCGTGGGGCCTAGGAGTCCCCGGACGTGTACTTCCTTTAAAATAAACACATAAGCGACTGAGAACTTGTGGAAAGAGCTGAATGCCTCCCTTTCTGCACGGCTACTCAGGGCCTAACCTGGAGGCGAGGTCTCACGTCGCGGTTCCCTTTCGCTCTAGAGCCTGTCATGCGGACCGCCGCCGCGGCCACGGAAGCCCCTGGTTTAGAGAGAGCAAACTCATAATTTTCCCCGAAGCATTCTTCCAGGGCTCACTGGCCAGTCGGGAGCCGGGAATGTCAGGTACCTTCAAGGCAGGCATGAATGCCGCCCTCAAAATGGGAAAGCAGGGCTTGTTCCAGCAAGCCCCCGTTTTCATGGGCACACTCAGCGTACATCCCTGTGGCTTCTAACGAGTCCCAAGAGACACCGGTTACCCTGCGTTTCCTTCCCTGAATCAACTTATCGAAGTAGGGAGTCCCGCATCCGGCGAACTGTCTCAACCGAGGAACGCCGTAGCTGCTCCTCTGGGCCTGGGGCTGCCTGCAGTGCCGCAGAAGGAACAGGACTTAAAGTGCAGTAAGAACCCAAGCCGCCGTCCTCTAGGAGGCACGGTGACTTCAGTCAGGAGGCCTTGGATGGAACGCAAAGACGAGGGCTCCTCTGAGGGAAGCTCCGACTAGGGCACCGCGTAAGACCTCCGCGCCACGTGGGACGTGCCAGAATGGCGTTCGCGAACGTGTGCGAGTGCCGAGGAATCTAAGCTGCTCCGAAGGAGAGGGCAGTGCGTTTCCCTACACTCGGCCTGCACACAGGGGGCTCTGAAGGGCTACGGGCCTGGATGTTGCTTAGCAGACCCAGGTGCACCTGGGGGTACTCAGTGTTCCTGCCGGGAGCAGGGTGCCCCGGCTAGCCTCCCAGGTGTCCAGAAAGCTGTGCTGCCGTTAAAGGCATGCAGAGCAGAGGCCACCGCCTCCTGGAAGCTGCAGCACGCCTCCGCTTCTGCACGGCGAATCAGGGCCTTCCTTCCAGGCATGGGTTCATGCTGGGTGTGCCGGTAGCGACACAGCGTGCTAAGATGCTGACTTTCTCCTCGAGCAGAGTGACTTCGGGTACGAGGGTGGGTCTCGCAGTGTTCCAAGCACAGTGTTCTATCATGGCAGCTCACACAAGGGCCATGACAGAGTCTTCCTGGGCACTTCGCACTCACCAGCCATGTTGTCCCGAGGGCGTTCGAGGGCTCTGGAGATGTAGCGCTCCTCAAGGAACGCGCAGTGTGTTGCTGCCCAGCACTCGGCAGGCACAGAGGTCCTCCGGGGGATCAACCAATGGAGCTCGACATTGCTCCGCCGGCCCACATGTGTCTGGAGGCACTCAGTGACCTCGGAGGGAAAACGATGCACACCCGTGGGGCCTAGGAGTCCCCGGACGTGTACTTCCTTTAAAATAAACACATAAGCGACTGAGAACTTGTGGAAACAGCTGCATGCCTCCCTTTCTGCACGGCTACTCAGGGCCTAACCTGGAGGAGAGTTCTCACGTCGCGGTTCCCTTTCGCTCTAGAGCCTGTCATGCGGACCGCCGCCGCGGCCACGGAAGCCCCTGGTTTAGAGAGAGCAAACTCATAATTTTCCCCGAAGCATTCTTCCAGGGCTCACTGGCCTGTCGGGAGCCGGGAATGTCAGGTACCTTCAAGGCAGGCATGAATGCCGCCCTCAAAATGGGAAAGCAGGGCTTGTTCCAGCAGGCCCCCGTTTTCATGGGCACACTCAGCGTACATCCCTGTGGCTTCTAACGAGTCCCAAGAGACACCGGTTACCCTGCGTTTCCTTCCCTGAATCAACTTATCGAAGTAGGGAGTCCCGCATCCGGCGAACTGTCTCAACCGAGGAACGCCGTAGCTGCTCCTCTGGGCCTGGGGCTGCCTGCAGTGCCGCAGAAGGAACAGGACTTGAAGTGCAGTAAGAACCCAAGCCGCCGTCCTCTAGGAGGCACGGTGACTTCAGTCAGGAAGTACTGGATGGAACGCGAAGACGAGGGCTCCTCAGACGGCAGCTCCGACTAAGGCACCGCGTAAGACCTCCGCGCCACGTGGGACGTGCCAGAACGGCGTTCGCGAACGTGTGCGAGTGCCGAGGAAACTAAGCTGCTCCGAAGGAGAGGGCAGTGCGTTTCCCTACACTCGGCCTGCACACAGGGGGCTCTGAAGGGCTACGGGCCTGGATGTTGCTTAGCAGACCCAGGTGCACCTGGGGGTACTCAGTGTTCCTGCCGGGAACAGGGTGCCCCGGCTAGCCTCCCAGGTGTCCAGAAAGCTGTGCTGCCGTTAAAGGCATGCAGAGCAGAGGCCACCGCCTCCTGGAAGCTGCAGCACACCTCCGCTTCTGCACGGCTAATCAGGGCCTTCCTTCCAGGCATGGGATCATGCTGGGTGTGCAAGTAGCAACACAGCATGCTAAGATGCTGACTTTCTCCTTGAGCAGAATGACTTCGGGTACGAGGGTGGGTCTCGCAGTGTTCCAAGCACAGTGTTCTATCATGGCAGCTCACTCAAGGGCCATGACAGAGTCTTCCTGGGCACTTCGCACTCACCAGCCATGTTGTCCCGAGGGCGTTCTAGGGCTCTGGAGATGTAGCGCTCCTCAAGGAACGCGCAGTGTGTTGCTGCCCAGCACTCGGCAGGCACAGAGGTCCTCCGGGGGATCAACCAATGGAGCTCGACATTGCTCCGCCGGCCCACAGGTGTCTGGAGGTACTCAGTGACCTCGGAGGGAAAACGATGCACACCCGTGGGGCCTAGGAGTCCCCGGACGTGTACTTCCTTTAAAATAAAGCACATAAGCGACTGAGAACTTGTGGAAAGAGCTGCATGCCTCCCTTTCTGCACGGCTACTCAGGGCCTAACCTGGAGGCGAGTTCTCACGTCGCGGTTCCCTTTCGCTCTAGAGCCTGTCATGCGGACCGCCGCCGCGGCCACGGAAGCCCCTGGTTTAGAGAGAGCAAACTCATAATTTTCCCCGAAGCATTCTTCCAGGGCTCACTGGCCTGTCGGGAGCCGGGAATGTCAGGTAGCTTCAAGGCAGGCATGAATGCCGCCCTCAAAATGGGAAAGCAGGGCTTGTTTCAGCAGGCCCCCGTTTTCATGGGCACACTCAGCGTACATCCCTGTGGCTTCTAACGAGTCCCAAGAGACACCGGTTACCCTGCGTTTCCTTCCCTGAATCAACTTATCGAAGTAGGGAGTCCCGCATCCGGCGAACTGTCTCAACCGAGGAATGCCGTAGCTGCTCCTCTGGGCCTGGGGCTGCCTGCAGTGCCGCAGAAGGAACAGGACTTGAAGTGCAGTAAGAACCCAAGCCGCCGTCCTCTAGGAGGCACGGTGACTTCAGTCAGGAGGTACTGGATGGAACGCGAAGACGAGGGCTCCTCTGAGGGCAGCTCCGACTAGGGCACCGCGTAAGACCTCCGCGCCACGTGGGACGTGCCAGAACGGCGTTCGCGAACGTGTGCGAGTGCCGAGGAAACTAAGCTGCTCCGAAGGAGAGGGCAGTGCGTTTCCCTACACTCGGCCTGCACACAGGGGGCTCTGAAGGGCTACGGGCCTGGATGTTGCTTAGCAGACCCAGGTGCACCTGGGGGTACTCAGTGTTCCTGCCGGGAGCAGGGTGCCCCGGCTAGCCTCCCAGGTGTCCAGAAAGCTGTGCTGCCGTTAAAGGCATGCAGAGCAGAGGCCACCGCCTCCTGGAAGCTGCAGCACACCTCCGCTTCTGCACGGCGAATCAGGGCCTTCCTTCCAGGCATGGGTTCATGCTGGGTGTGCCGGTAGCGACACAGCGTGCTAAGATGCTGACTTTCTCCTCGAGCAGAGTGACTTCGGGTACGAGGGTGGGTCTCGCAGTGTTCCAAGCACAGTGTTCTATCATGGCAGCTCACACAAGGGCCATGACAGAGTCTTCCTGGGCACTTCACACTCACCAGCCATGTTGTCCCGAGGGCGTTCGAGGGCTCTGGAGATGTAGCGCTCCTAAAGGAACGCGCAGTGTGTTGCTGCCCAGCACTCGGCAGGCACAGAGGTCCTCCGGGGGATCAACCAATGGAGCTCGACATTGCTCCGCCGGCCCACATGTGTCTGGAGGCACTCAGTGACCTCGGAGGGAAAACGATGCACACCCGTGGGGCCTAGGAGTCCCCGGACGTGTACTTCCTTTAAAATAAACACATAAGCGACTGAGAACTTGTGGAAAGAGCTGCATGCCTCCCTTTCTGCACGGCTACTCAGGGCCTAACCTGGAGGCGAGGTCTCACGTCGCGGTTCCCTTTCGCTCTAGAGCCTGTCATGCGGACCGCCGCCGCGGCCACGGAAGCCCCTGGTTTAGAGAGAGCAAACTCATAATTTTCCCCGAAGCATTCTTCCAGGGCTGACTGGCCAGTCGGGAGCCGGGAATGTCAGGTACCTTCAAGGGAGGCATGAATGCCGCCCTCAAAATGGGAAAGCAGGGCTTGTTCCAGCAAGCCCCCGTTTTCATGGGCACACTCAGCGTACATCCCTGTGGCTTCTAACGAGTCCCAAGAGACACCGGTTACCCTGCGTTTCCTTCCCTGAATCAACTTATCGAAGTAGGGAGTCCCGCATCCGGCGAACTGTCTCAACCGAGGAACGCCGTAGCTGCTCCTCTGGGCCTGGGGCTGCCTGCAGTGCCGCAGAAGGAACAGGACTTAAAGTGCAGTAAGAACCCAAGCCGCCGTCCTCTAGGAGGCACGGTGACTTCAGTCAGGAGGCCCTGGATGGAACGCAAAGACGAGGGCTCCTCTGAGGGCAGCTCCGACTAGGGCACCGCGTAAGACCTCCGCGCCACGTGGGACGTGCCAGAATGGCGTTCGCGAACGTGTGCGAGTGCCGAGGAATCTAAGCTGCTCCGAAGGAGAGGGCAGTGCGTTTCCCTACACTCGGCCTGCACACAGGGGGCTCTGAAGGGCTACGGGCCTGGATGTTGCTTAGCAGACCCAGTTGCACCTGGGGGTACTCAGTGTTCCTGCCGGGAGCAGGGTGCCCCGGCTAGCCTCCCAGGTGTCCAGAAAGCTGTGCTGCCGTTAAAGGCATGCAGAGCAGAGGCCACCGCCTCCTGGAAGCTGCAGCACGCCTCCGCTTCTGCACGGCGAATCAGGGCCTTCCTTCCAGGCATGGGTTCATGCTGGGTGTGCCGGTAGCGACACAGCATGCTAAGATGCTGACTTTCTCCTTGAGCAGAGTGACTTCGGGTACGAGGGTGGGTCTCGCAGTGTTCCAAGCACAGTGTTCTATCATGGCAGCTCACACAAGGGCCATGACAGAGTCTTCCTGGGCACTTCGCACTCACCAGCCATGTTGTCCCGAGGGCGTTCGAAGGCTCTGGACATGTAGCGCTCCTCAAGGAACACGCAGTGTGTTGCTGCCCAGCACTCGGCAGGCACAGAGGTCCTCCGGGGGATCAACCAATGGAGCTCGACATTGCTCCGCCGGCCCACAGGTGTCTGGAGGCACTCAGTGACCTCGGAGGGAAAACGATGCACACCCGTGGGGCCTAGGAGTACCCGGACGTGTACTTCCTTTAAAATAAAGCACATAAGCGACTGAGAACTTGTGGAAACAGCTGCATGCCTCCCTTTCTGCACGGCTACTCAGGGCCTAACCTGGAGGCGAGTTCTCACGTCGCGGTTCCCTTTCGCTCTAGAGCCTGTCATGCGGACCGCCGCCGCGGCCACGGAAGCCCCTGGTTTAGAGAGAGCAAACTCACAATTTTCCCCGAAGCATCCTTCCAGGGCTCACTGGCCTGTCGGGAGCCGGGAATGTCAGGTAGCTTCAAGGCAGGCATGAATGCCACCTTCAAAATGGGAAAGCAGGGCTTGTTCCAGCAGGCCCCCGTTTTCATGGGCACACTCAGCGTACATCCCTGTGGCTTCTAACGAGTCCCAAGAGACACCGGTTACCCTGCGTTTCCTTCCCTGAATCAACTTATCGAAGTAGGGAGTCCCGCATCCGGCGAACTGTCTCAACCGAGGAACGCCGTAGCTGCTCCTCTGGGCCTGCAGTGCCGCAGAAGGAACAGGACTTGAAGTGCAGTAAGAACCCAAGCCGCCGTCCTCTAGGAGGCACGGTGACTTCAGTCAGGAGGTCCTGGATGGAACGCGAAGACGAGGGCTCCTCTGAGGGCAGCTCCGACTAGGGCACCGCGTAAGACCTCCGCGCCACGTGGGACGTGCCAGAACGGCGTTCGCGAACGTGTGCGAGTGCCGAGGAAACTAAGCTGCTCCGAAGGAGAGGGCAGTGCGTTTCCCTACACTCGGCCTGCACACAGGGGGCTCTGAAGGGCTACGGGCCTGGATGTTGCTTAGCAGACCCAGGTGCACCTGGGGGTACTCAGTGTTCCTGCTGGGAGCAGGGTGCCCCGGCTAGCCTCCCAGGTGTCCAGAAA
The DNA here is from genome assembly GCF_963455315.2 of Globicephala melas. Lineage (NCBI taxonomy): Eukaryota > Metazoa > Chordata > Mammalia > Artiodactyla > Delphinidae > Globicephala > Globicephala melas. The sequence continues at coordinate 183,528 of NW_027207601.1, forward strand.
GCTGTGCTGCCGTTAAAGGCATGCAGAGCAGAGGCCACCACCTCCTGGAAGCTGCAGCACGCCTCCGCTTCTGCACGGCGAATCAGGGCCTTCCTTCCAGGCATGGGTTCATGCTGGGTGTGCCGGTAGCGACACAGCATGCTAAGATGCTGACTTTCTCCTTGAGCAGAGTGACTTCGGGTACGAGGGTGGGTCTCGCAGTGTTCCAAGCACAGTGTTCTATCATGGCAGCTCACACAAGGGCCATGACAGAGTCTTCCTGGGCACTTCGCACTCACCAGCCATGTTGTCCCGAGGGCGTTCGAAGGCTCTGGAAATGTAGCGCTCCTCAAGGAACGCGCAGTGTGTTGCTGCCCAGCACTCGGCAGGCACAGAGGTCCTCCGGGGGATCAACCAATGGAGCTCGAGATTGCTCCGCCGGCCCACAGGTGTCTGGAGGCACTCAGTGACCTCGGAGGGAAAACGATGCACACCCGTGGGGCCTAGGAGTCCCCGGACGTGTACTTCCTTTAAAATAAAGCACATAAGCGACTGAGAACTTGTGGAAAGAGCTGCATGCCTCCCTTTCTGCACGGCTACTCAGGGCCTAACCTGGAGGCGAGTTCTCACGTCGCGGTTCCCTTTCGCTCTAGAGCCTGTCATGCGGACCGCCGCCGCGGCCACGGAAGCCCCTGGTTTAGAGAGACCAAACTCACAATTTTCCCCGAAGCATTCTTCCAGGGCTCACTGGCCTGTCGGGAGCCGGGAATGTCAGGTAGCTTCAAGGCAGGCATGAATGCCACCTTCAAAATGGGAAAGCAGGGCTTGTTCCAGCAGGCCCCCGTTTTCATGGGCACACTCAGCGTACATCCCTGTGGCTTCTAACGAGTCCCAAGAGACACCGGTTACCCTGCGTTTCCTTCCCTGAATCAACTTATCGAAGTAGGGAGTCCCGCATCCGGCGAACTGTCTCAACCGAGGAACGCCGTAGCTGCTCCTCTGGGCCTGCAGTGCCGCAGAAGGAACAGGACTTGAAGTGCAGTAAGAACACAAGCCGCCGTCCTCTAGGAGGCACGGTGACTTCAGTCAGGAGGTAATGGATGGAACGCGAAGACGAGGGCTCCTCAGACGGCAGCTCCGACTAGGGCACCGCGTAAGACCTCCGCGCCACGTGGGACGTGCCAGAACGGCGTTCGCGAACGTGTGCGAGTGCCGAGGAAACTAAGCTGCTCCGAAGGAGAGGGCAGTGCGTTTCCCTACACTCGGCCTGCACACAGGGGGCTCTGAAGGGCTACGGGCCTGGATGTTGCTTAGCAGACCCAGGTGCACCTGGGGGTACTCAGTGTTCCTGCCGGGAGCAGGGTGCCCCGGCTAGCCTCCCAGGTGTCCAGAAAGCTGTGCTGCCGTTAAAGGCATGCAGAGCAGAGGCCACCGCCTCCTGGAAGCTGCAGCACGCCTCCGCTTCTGCACGGCGAATCAGGGCCTTCCTTCCAGGCATGGGTTCATGCTGGGTGTGCCGGTAGCGACACAGCATGCTAAGATGCTGACTTTCTCCTCGAGCAGAGAGACTTCAGGTGCGAGGGCGGGCCTCGCAGTGTTCCAAGCACAGTGTTCTCTCATGGCAGCTCACACAAGGGCCATGACAGAGTCTTCCTGGGCACTTCGCACTCACTAGCCATGTTGTCCCGAGGGCGTTCGAGGGCTCTGGAGATGTAGTGCTCCTCAAGGAACATGCAGTGTGTTGCTGCCCAGCACTCGGCAGGCACAGAGGTCCTCCGGGGGATCAACCAATGGACCTCGACGTTGCTCCGCCGGCCCACAGGTGTCTGGAGGCACTCAGTGACCTCGGAGGGAAAACGATGCACACCCGTGGGGCCTAGGAGTCCCCGGACGCGTACTTCCTTTAAAATAAAGCACATAAGCGACTGAGAACTTGTGGAAACAGCTGCATGCCTCCCTTTCTGCACGGCTACTCAGGGCCTAACCTGGAGGCGAGTTCTCACGTCGCGGTTCCCTTTCGCTCTAGAGCCTGTCATGCGGACCGCCGCCGCGGCCACGGAAGCCCCTGGTTTAGAGAGAGCAAACTCATAATTTTCCCCGAAGCATTCTTCCAGGGCTCACTGGCCTGTCGGGAGCCGGGAATGTCAGGTAGCTTCAAGGCAGGCATGAATGCCGCCCTCAAAATGGGAAAGCAGGGCTTGTTCCAGCAGGCCCCCGTTTTCATGGGCACACTCAGCGTACATCCCTGTGGCTTCTAACGAGTCCCAAGAGACACCGGTTACCCTGCGTTTCCTTCCCTGAATCAACTTATCGAAGTAGGGAGTCCCGCATCCGGCGAACTGTCTCAACCGAGGAACGCCGTAGCTGCTCCTCTGGGCCTGGGGCTGCCTGCAGTGCCGCAGAAGGAACAGGACTTGAAGTGCAGTAAGAACCCAAGCCACCGTCCTCTAGGAGGCACGGTGACTTCAGTCAGGAGGTCCTGGATGGAACGCGAAGACGAGGGCTCCTCTGAGGGCAGCTCCGACTAGGGCACCGCGTAAGACCTCCGCGCCACGTGGGACGTGCCAGAACGGTGTTCGCGAACGTGTGCGAGTGCGGAGGAAACTACGCTGCTCCAAAGGAGAGGGCAGTGCATTTCCCTACGCTCGGCCTGCACACAGGGGGCTCTGAAGGGCTACGGGCCTGGATGTTGCTTAGCAGACCCAGGTGCACCTGGGGGTACTCAGTGTTCCTGCCGGGAGCAGGGTGCCCCGGCTAGCCTCCCAGGTGTCCAGAAAGCTGTGCTGCCGTTAAAGGCATGCAGAGCAGAGGCCACCGCCTCCTGGAAGCTGCAGCACACCTCCGCTTCTGCACGGCTAATCAGGGCCTTCCTTCCAGGCATGGGATCATGCTGGGTGTGCAAGTAGCGACACAGCATGCTAAGATGCTGACTTTCTCCTCGAGCAGAGTGACTTCAGGTGCGAGGGCGGGCCTCGCAGTGTTCCAAGCACAGTGTTCTCTCATGGCAGCTCACACAAGGGCCATGACAGAGTCTTCCTGGGCACTTCGCACTCACCAGCCATGTTGTCCCGAGGGCGTTCGAGGGCTCTGGAGATGTAGCGCTCCTCAAGGAACACGCAGTGTGTTGCTGCCCAGCACTCGGCAGGCACAGAGGTCCTCCGGGGGATCAACCAATGGACCTCGACGTTGCTCCGCCGGCCCACAGGTGTCTGGAGGCACTCAGTGACCTCGGAGGGAAAACGATGCACACCCGTGGGGCCTAGGAGTCCCCGGACGTGTACTTCCTTTAAAATAAAGCACATAAGCGACTGAGAACTTGTGGAAACAGCTGCATGCCTCCCTTTCTGCACGGCTACTCAGGGCCTAACCTGGAGGCGAGTTCTCACGTCGCGGTTCCCTTTCGCTCTAGAGCCTGTCATGCGGACCGCCGCCGCGGCCACGGAAGCCCCTGGTTTAGAGAGAGCAAACTCACAATTTTCCCCGAAGCATTCTTCCAGGGCTCACTGGCCTGTCGGGAGCCGGGAATGTCAGGTAGCTTCAAGGCAGGCATGAATGCCACCTTCAAAATTGGAAAGCAGGGCTTGTTCCAGCAGGCCCCCGTTTTCATGGGCACACTCAGCGTACATCCCTGTGGCTTCTAACGAGTCCCAAGAGACACCGGTTACCCTGCGTTTCCTTCCCTGAATCAACTTATCGAAGTAGGGAGTCCCGCATCCGGCGAACTGTCTCAACCGAGGAACGCCGTAGCTGCTCCTCTGGGCCTGGGGCTGCCTGCAGTGCCGCAGAAGGAACAGGACTTGAAGTGCAGTAAGAACCCAAGCCGCCGTCCTCTAGGAGGCACGGTGACTTCAGTCAGGAGGTCCTGGATGGAACGCGAAGACGAGGGCTCCTCTGAGGGCAGCTCCGACTAGGGCACCGCGTAAGACCTCCGCGCCACGTGGGACGTGCCAGAACGGCGTTCGCGAACGTGTGCGAGTGCCGAGGAAACTAAGCTGCTCCGAAGGAGAGGGCAGTGCGTTTCCCTACACTCGGCCTGCACACAGGGGGCTCTGAAGGGCTACGGGCCTGGATGTTGCTTAGCAGACCCAGGTGCACCTGGGGGTACTCAGTGTTCCTGCTGGGAGCAGGGTGCCCTGGCTAGCCTCCCAGGTGTCCAGAAAGCTGTGCTGCCGTTAAAGGCATGCAGAGAAGAGGTCACCGCCTCCTGGAAGCTGCAGGACGCCTCCGCTTCTGCACGGCGAATCAGGGCCTTCCTTCCAGGCATGGGTTCATGCTGGGTGTGCCGGTAGCGACACAGCTTGCTAAGATGCTGACTTTCTCCTTGAGCAGAGTGACTTCGGGTACGAGGGTGGGTCTCGCAGTGTTCCAAGCACAGTGTTCTATCATGGCAGCTCACACAAGGGCCATGACAGAGTCTTCCTGGGCACTTCGCACTCACCAGCCATGTTGTCCCGAGGGCGTTTGAGGGCTCTGGAGATGTAGCGCTCCTCAAGGAACACGCAGTGTGTTGCTGCCCAGCACTCGGCAGGCACAGAGGTCCTCCGGGGGATCAACCAATGGAGCTCGACATTGCTCCGCCGGCCCACAGGTGTCTGGAGGCACTCAGTGACCTCGGAGGGAAAACGATGCACACCCGTGGGGCCTAGGAGTCCCCGGACGTGTACTTCCTTTAAAATAAAGAACATAAGCGACTGAGAACTTGTGCAAACAGCTGCATGCCTCCCTTTCTGCACGGCTACTCAGGGCCTAACCTGGAGGCGAGTTCTCACGTCGCGGTTCCCTTTCGCTCTAGAGCCTGTCATGCGGACCGCCGCCGCGGCCACGGAAGCCCCTGGTTTAGAGAGAGCAAACTCATAATTTTCCCTGAAGCATTCTTCCAGGGCTCACTGGCCTGTCGGGAGCCGGGAATTTCAGGTACCTTCAAGGCAGGCATGAATGCCGCCCTCAAAATGGGAAAGCAGGGCTTGTTCCAGCAGGCCCCCGTTTTCATGGGCACACTCAGCGTACATCCCTGTGGCTTCTAACGAGTCCCAAGAGACACCGGTTACCCTGCGTTTCCTTCCCTGAATCAACTTATCGAAGTAGGGAGTCCCGCATCCGGCGAACTGTCTCAACCGAGGAACGCCGTAGCTGCTCCTCTGGGCCTGGGGCTGCCTGCAGTGCCGCAGAAGGAACAGGACTTGAAGTGCAGTAAGAACCCAAGCCCCCGTCCTCTAGGAGGCACGGTGACTTCAGTCAGGAGGTACTGGATGGAACGCGAAGACGAGGGCTCCTCAGACGGCAGCTCCGACTAGGGCACCACGTAAGACCTCCGCGCCACGTGGGACGTGCCAGAACGGCGTTCGCGAACGTGTGCGAGTGCCGAGGAAACTAAGCTGCTCCGAAGGAGAGGGCAGTGCGTTTCCCTACACTCGGCCTGCACACAGGGGGCTCTGAAGGGCTACGGGCCTGGATGTTGCTTAGCAGACCCAGGTGCACCTGGGGGTACTCAGTGTTCCTGCCGGGAGCAGGGTGCCCCGGCTAGCCTCCCAGGTGTCCAGAAAGCTGTGCTGCCGTTAAAGGCATGCAGAGCAGAGGCCACCGCCTCCTGGAAGCTGCAGGACGCCTCCGCTTCTGCACGGCGAATCAGGGCCTTCCTTCCAGGCATGGGTTCATGCTGGGTGTGCCGGTAGCGACACAGCATGCTAAGATGCTGACTTTCTCCGCGAGCAGAGAGACTTCAGGTGCGAGGGCGGGCCTCGCAGTGTTCCAAGCACAGTGTTCTCTCATGGCAGCTCACACAAGGGCCATGACAGAGTCTTCCTGGGCACTTCGCACTCACCAGCCATGTTGTCCCGAGGGCGTTCGAGGGCTCTGGAGATGTAGCGCTCCTCAAGGAACACGCAGTGTGTTGCTGCCCAGCACTCGGCAGGCACAGAGGTCCTCCGGGGGATCAACCAATGGACCTCGACGTTGCTCCGCCGGCCCACAGGTGTCTGGAGGCACTCAGTGACCTCGGAGGGAAAACGATGCACACCCGTGGGGCCTAGGAGTCCCCGGACGCGTACTTCCTTTAAAATAAAGCACATAAGCGACTGAGAACTTGTGGAAACAGCTGCATGCCTCCCTTTCTGCACGGCTACTCAGGGCCTAACCTGGAGGCGAGTTCTCACGTCGCGGTTCCCTTTCGCTCTAGAGCCTGTCATGCGGACCGCCGCCGCGGCCACGGAAGCCCCTGGTTTAGAGAGAGCAAACTCATAATTTTCCCCGAAGCATTCTTCCAGGGCTCACTGGCCTGTCGGGAGCCGGGAATGTCAGGTAGCTTCAAGGCAGGCATGAATGCCGCCCTCAAAATGGGAAAGCAGGGCTTGTTCCAGCAGGCCCCCGTTTTCATGGGCACACTCAGCGTACATCCCTGTGGCTTCTAACGAGTCCCAAGAGACACCGGTTACCCTGCGTTTCCTTCCCTGAATCAACTTATCGAAGTAGGGAGTCCCGCATCCGGCGAACTGTCTCAACCGAGGAACGCCGTAGCTGCTCCTCTGGGCCTGGGGCTGCCTGCAGTGCCGCAGAAGGAACAGGACTTGAAGTGCAGTAAGAACCCAAGCCGCCGTCCTCTAGGAGGCACGGTGACTTCAGTCAGGAGGTCCTGGATGGAACGCGAAGACGAGGACTCCTCTGAGGGCAGCTCCGACTAGGGCACCGCGTAAGACCTCCGCGCCACGTGGGACGTGCCAGAACGGCGTTCGCGAACGTGTGCGAGTGCGGAGGAAACTACGCTGCTCCAAAGGAGAGGGCAGTGCATTTCCCTACGCTCGGCCTGCACACAGGGGGCTCTGAAGGGCTACGGGCCTGGATGTTGCTTAGCAGACCCAGGTGCACCTGGGGGTACTCAGTGTTCCTGCCGGGAGCAGGGTGCCCCGGCTAGCCTCCCAGGTGTCCAGAAAGCTGTGCTGCCGTTAAAGGCATGCAGAGCAGAGGCCACCGCCTCCTGGAAGCTGCAGCACACCTCCGCTTCTGCACGGCTAATCAGGGCCTTCCTTCCAGGCATGGGTTCATGCTGGGTGTGCCGGTAGCGACACAGCGTGCTAAGATGGTGACTTTCTCCTTGAGCAGAGTGACTTCGGGTACGAGGGTGGGTCTCGCAGTGTTCCAAGCACAGTGTTCTCTCATGGCAGCTCACACAAGGGCCATGACAGAGTCTTCCTGGGCACTTCGCACTCACCAGCCATGTTGTCCCGAGGGCGTTTGAGGGCTCTGGAGATGTAGCGCTCCTCAAGGAACACGCAGTGTGTTGCTGCCCAGCACTCGGCAGGCACAGAGGTCCTCCGGGGGATCAACCAATGGAGCTCGACATTGCTCCGCCGGCCCACAGGTGTCTGGAGGCACTCAGTGACCTCGGAGGGAAAACGATGCACACCCGTGGGGCCTAGGAGTCCCCGGACGTGTACTTCCTTTAAAATAAAGAACATAAGCGACTGAGAACTTGTGCAAACAGCTGCATGCCTCCCTTTCTGCACGGCTACTCAGGGCCTAACCTGGAGGCGAGTTCTCACGTCGCGGTTCCCTTTCGCTCTAGAGCCTGTCATGCGGACCGCCGCCGCGGCCACGGAAGCCCCTGGTTTAGAGAGAGCAAACTCATAATTTTCCCTGAAGCATTCTTCCAGGGCTCACTGGCCTGTCGGGAGCCGGGAATTTCAGGTACCTTCAAGGCAGGCATGAATGCCGCCCTCAAAATGGGAAAGCAGGGCTTGTTCCAGCAGGCCCCCGTTTTCATGGGCACACTCAGCGTACATCCCTGTGGCTTCTAACGAGTCCCAAGAGACACCGGTTACCCTGCGTTTCCTTCCCTGAATCAACTTATCGAAGTAGGGAGTCCCGCATCCGGCGAACTGTCTCAACCGAGGAACGCCGTAGCTGCTCCTCTGGGCCTGGGGCTGCCTGCAGTGCCGCAGAAGGAACAGGACTTGAAGTGCAGTAAGAACCCAAGCCCCCGTCCTCTAGGAGGCACGGTGACTTCAGTCAGGAGGTACTGGATGGAACGCGAAGACGAGGGCTCCTCAGACGGCAGCTCCGACTAGGGCACCACGTAAGACCTCCGCGCAACGTGGGACGTGCCAGAACGGCGTTCGCGAACGTGTGCGAGTGCCGAGGAAACTAAGCTGCTCCGAAGGAGAGGGCAGTGCGTTTCCCTACACTCGGCCTGCACACAGGGGCCTCTGAAGGGCTACGGGCCTGGATGTTGCTTAGCAGACCCAGGTGCACCTGGGGGTACTCAGTGTTCCTGCCGGGAGCAGGGTGCCCCGGCTAGCCTCCCAGGTGTCCAGAAAGCTGTGCTGCCGTTAAAGGCATGCAGAGCAGAGGCCACCGCCTCCTGGAAGCTGCAGCACGCCTCCGCTTCTGCACGGCGAATCAGGGCCTTCCTTGCAGGCATGGGTTCATGCTGGGTGTGCCGGTAGCGACACAGCGTGCTAAGATGCTGACTTTCTCCTCGAGCAGAGTGACTTCGGGTACGAGGGTGGGTCTCGCAGTGTTCCAAGCACAGTGTTCTATCATGGCAGCTCACACAAGGGCCATGACAGAGTCTTCCTGGGCACTTCGCACTCACCAGCCATGTTGTCCCGAGGGCGTTCGAGGGCTCTGGAGATGTAGCGCTCCTAAAGGAACGCACAGTGTGTTGCTGCCCAGCACTCGGCAGGCACAGAGGTCCTCCGGGGGATCAACCAATGGAGCTCGACATTGCTCCGCCGGCCCACATGTGTCTGGAGGCACTCAGTGACCTCGGAGGGAAAACGATGCACACCCGTGGGGCCTAGGAGTCCCCGGACGTGTACTTCCTTTAAAATAAACACATAAGCGACTGAGAACTTGTGGAAACAGCTGCATGCCTCCCTTTCTGCACGGCTACTCAGGGCCTAACCTGGAGGCGAGTTCTCACGTCGCGGTTCCCTTTCGCTCTAGAGCCTGTCATGCGGACCGCCGCCGCGGCCACGGAAGCCCCTGGTTTAGAGAGAGCAAACTCATAATTTTCCCCGAAGCATTCTTCCAGGGCTCACTGGCCTGTCGGGAGCCGGGAATGTCAGGTACCTTCAAGGCAGGCATGAATGCCGCCCTCAAAATGGGAAAGCAGGGCTTGTTCCAGCAGGCCCCCGTTTTCATGGGCACACTCAGCGTACATCCCTGTGGCTTCTAACGAGTCCCAAGAGACACTGGTTACCCTGCGTTTCCTTCCCTGAATCAACTTATCGAAGTAGGGAGTCCCGCATCCGGCGAACTGTCTCAACCGAGGAACGCCGTAGCTGCTCCTCTGGGCCTGGGGCTGCCTGCAGTGCCGCAGAAGGAACAGGACTTGAAGTGCAGTAAGAACCGAAGCCGCCGTCCTCTAGGAGGCACGGTGACTTCAGTCAGGAGGTACTGGATGGAACGCGAAGACGAGGGCTCCTCAGACGGCAGCTCCGACTAGGGCACCGCGAAAGAACTCCGCGCCACGTGGGACGTGCCAGAACGGTGTTCGCGAACGTGTGCGAGTGCCGAGGAAACTAAGCTGCTCCGAAGGAGAGGGCAGTGCGTTTCCCTACACTCGGCCTGCACACAGGGGGCTCTGAAGGGCTACGGGCCTGGATGTTGCTTAGCAGACCCAGGTGCACCTGGGGGTACTCAGTGTTCCTGCCGGGAGCAGGGTGCCCCGGCTAGCCTCCCAGGTGTCCAGAAAGCTGTGCTGCCGTTAAAGGCATGCAGAGCAGAGGCCACCGCCTCCTGGAAGCTGCAGCACACCTCCGCTTCTGCACGGCGAATCAGGGCCTTCCTTCCAGGCATGGGTTCATGCTGGGTGTGCCGGTAGCGACACAGCGTGCTAAGATGCTGACTTTCTCCTCGAGCAGAGTGACTTCTGGTACGAGGGTGGGTCTCGCAGTGTTCCAAGCACAGTGTTCTATCATGGCAGCTCACACAAGGGCCATGACAGAGTCTTCCTGGGCACTTCGCACTCACTAGCCATGTTGTCCCGAGGGCGTTCGAGGGCTCTGGAGATGTAGCGCTCCTCAAGGAACGCGCAGTGTGTTGCTGCCCAGCACTCGGCAGGCACAGAGGTCCTCCGGGGGATCAACCAATGGAGCTCGACATTGCTCCGCCGGCCCACAGGTGTCTGGAGGCACTCAGTGACCTCGGAGGGAAAACGATGCACACCCGTGGGGCCTAGGAGTCCCCGGACGTGTACTTCCTTTAAAATAAAGCACATAAGCGACTGAGAACTTGTGGAAACAGCTGCATGCCTCCCTTTCTGCACGGCTACTCAGGGCCTAACCTGGAGGCGAGTTCTCACGTCGCGGTTCCCTTTCGCTCTAGAGCCTGTCATGCGGACCGCCGCCGCGGCCACGGAAGCCCCTGGTTTAGAGAGAGCAAACTCATAATTTTCCCCGAAGCATTCTTCCAGGGCTCACTGGCCTGTCGGGAGCCGGGAATGTCAGGTAGCTTCAAGGCAGGCATGAATGCCGCCCTCAAAATGGGAAAGCAGGGCTTGTTCCAGCAGGCCCCCGTTTTCATGGGCACACTCAGCGTACATCCCTGTGGCTTCTAACGAGTCCCAAGAGACACCGGTTACCCTGCGTTTCCTTCCCTGAATCAACTTATCGAAGTAGGGAGTCCCGCATCCGGCGAACTGTCTCAACCGAGGAACGCCGTAGCTGCTCCTCTGGGCCTGGGGCTGCCTGCAGTGCCGCAGAAGGAACAGGACTTGAAGTGAAGTAAGAACCGAAGCCGCCGTCCTCTAGGAGGCACGGTGACTTCAGTCAGGAGGTACTGGATGGAACGCGAAGACGAGGGCTCCTCAGACGGCAGCTCCGACTAGGGCACCGCGAAAGACCTCCGCGCCACGTGGGACGTGCCAGAACGGCGTTCGCGAACGTGTGCGAGTGCCGAGGAAACTAAGCTGCTCCGAAGGAGAGGGCAGTGCGTTTCCCTACACTCGGCCTGCACACAGGGGGCTCTGAAGGGCTACGGGCCTGGATGTTGCTTAGCAGACCCAGGTGCACCTGGGGTTACTCAGTGTGCCTGCCGGGAGCAGGGTGCCCCGGCTAGCCTCCCAGGTGTCCAGAAAGCTGTGCTGCCGTTAAAGGCATGCAGAGCAGAGGCCACCGCCTCCTGGAAGCTGCAGCACACCTCCGCTTCTGCACGGCGAATCAGGGCCTTCCTTCCAGGCATGGGTTCATGCTGGGTGTGCCGGTAGCGACACAGCATGCTAAGATGCTGACTTTCTCCTCGAGCAGAGAGACTTCAGGTGCGAGGGCGAGCCTCGCAGTGTTCCAAGCACAGTGTTCTCTCATGGCAGCTCACACAAGGGCCATGACAGAGTCTTCCTGGGCACTTCGCACTCACTAGCCATGTTGTCCCGAGGGCGTTCGAGGGCTCTGGTGATGTAGCGCTCCTCAAGGAACACGCAGTGTGTTGCTGCCCAGCACTCGGCAGGCACAGAGGTCCTCCGGGGGATCAACCAATGGACCTCGACGTTGCTCCGCCGGCCCACAGGTGTCTGGAGGCACTCAGTGACCTCGGAGGGAAAACGATGCACACCCGTGGGGCCTAGGAGTCCCCGGACGCGTACTTCCTTTAAAATAAAGCACATAAGCGACTGAGAACTTGTGGAAACAGCTGCATGCCTCCCTTTCTGCACGGCTACTCAGGGCCTAACCTGGAGGCGAGTTCTCACGTCGCGGTTCCCTTTCGCTCTAGAGCCTGTCATGCGGACCGCCGCCGCGGCCACGGAAGCCCCTGGTTTAGAGAGAGCAAACTCATAATTTTCCCTGAAGCATTCTTCCAGGGCTCACTGGCCTGTCGGGAGCCGGGAATGTCAGGTACCTTCAAGGCAGGCATGAATGCCGCCCTCAAAATGGGAAAGCAGGGCTTGTTCCAGCAGGCCCCCGTTTTCATGGGCACACTCAGCGTACATCCCTGTGGCTTCTAACGAGTCCCAAGAGACACCGGTTACCCTGCGTTTCCTTCCCTGAATCAACTTATCGAAGTAGGGAGTCCCGCATCCGGCGAACTGTCTCAACCGAGGAACGCCGTAGCTGCTCCTCTGGGCCTGGGGCTGCCTGCAGTGCCGCAGAAGGAACAGGACTTAAAGTGCAGTAAGAACCCAAGCCGTCGTCCTCTAGGAGGCCCGGTGACTTCAGGCAGGAGGCCCTGGATGGAACGCAAAGACGAGGGCTCCTCTGAGGGCAGCTCCGACTAGGGCACCGCGTAAGACCTCCGCGCCACGTGGGACGTGCCAGAACGGCGTTCGCGAACGTGTGCGAGTGCCGAGGAAACTAAGCTGCTCCGAAGGAGAGGGCAGTGCGTTTCCCTACACTCGGCCTGCACACAGGGGGCTCTGAAGGGCTACGGGCCTGGATGTTGCTTAGCAGACCCAGGTGCACCTGGGGGTACTCAGTGTTCCTGCCGGGAGCAGGGTGCCCCGGCTAGCCTCCCAGGTGTCCAGAAAGCTGTGCTGCCGTTAAAGGCATGCAGAGCAGAGGCCACCGCCTCCTGGAAGCTGCAGCACGCCTCCGCTTCTGCACGGCGAATCAGGGCCTTCCTTCCAGGCATGGGTTCATGCTGGGTGTGCCGGTAGCGACACAGCGTGCTAAGATGCTGACTTTCTCCTCGAGCAGAGTGACTTCGGGTACGAGGGTCGGTCTCGCAGTGTTCCAAGCACAGTGTTCTATCATGGCAGCTCACACAAGGGCCATGACAGAGTCTTCCTGGGCACTTCGCACTCATCAGCCATGTTGTCCCGAGGGCGTTCGAGGGCTCTGGAGATGTAGCGCTCCTCAAGGAACACGCAGTGTGTTGCTGCCCAGCACTCGGCAGGCACAGAGGTACTCCGGGGGATCAACCAATGGAGCTCGACATTGCTCCGCCGGCCCACATGTGTCTGGAGGCACTCAGTGACCTCGGAGGGAAAACGATGCACACCCGTGGGGCCTAGGAGTCCCCGGACGTGTACTTCCTTTAAAATAAACACATAAGTGACTGAGAAATTGTGGAAAGAGCTGCATGCCTCCCTTTCTGCACGGCTACTCAGGGCCTAACCTGGAGGCGAGTTCTCACGTCGCGGTTCCCTTTCGCTCTAGAGCCTGTCATGCGGACCGCCGCCGCGGCCACGGAAGCCCCTGGTTTAGAGAGAGCAAACTCATAATTATCCCCGAAGCATTCTTCCAGGGCTCACTGGCCTGTCGGGAGCCGGGAATGTCAGGTACCTTCAAGGCAGGCATGAATGCCGCCCTCAAAATGGGAAAGCAGGGCTTGTTCCAGCAGGCCCCCGTTTTCATGGGCACACTCAGCGTACATCCCTGTGGCTTCTAACGAGTCCCAAGAGACACCGGTTACCCTGCGTTTCCTTCCCTGAATCAACTTATCGAAGTAGGGAGTCCCGCATCCGGCGAACTGTCTCAACCGAGGAACGCCGTAGCTGCTCCTCTGGGCCTGGGGCTGCCTGCAGTGCCGCAGAAGGAACAGGACTTAAAGTGCAGTAAGAACCCAAGCCGCCGTCCTCTAGGAGGCACGGTGACTTCAGTCAGGAGGCCCTGGATGGAACGCAAAGACGAGGGCTCCTCTGAGGGCAGCTCCGACTAGGGCACCGCGTAAGACCTCCGCGCCACGTGGGACGTGCCAGAACGGCGTTCGCGAACGTGTGCGAGTGCCGAGGAAACTAAGCTGCTCCGAAGGAGAGGGCAGTGCGTTTCCCTACACTCGGCCTGCACACAGGGGGCTCTGAAGGGCTACGGGCCTGGATGTTGCTTAGCAGACCCAGGTGCACCTGGGGGTACTCAGTGTTCCTGCCGGGAGCAGGGTGCCCCGGCTAGCCTCCCAGGTGTCCAGAAAGCTGTGCTGCCGTTAAAGGCATGCAGAGCAGAGGCCACCGCCTCCTGGAAGCTGCAGCACGCCTCCGCTTCTGCACGGCGAATCAGGGCCTTCCTTCCAGGCATGGGTTCATGCTGGGTGTGCCGGTAGCGACACAGCGTGCTAAGATGCTGACTTTCTCCTTGAGCAGAGTGACTTCGGGTATGAGGGTGGGTCTCGCAGTGTTCCAAGCACAGTGTTCTATCATGGCAGCTCACACAAGGGCCATGACAGAGTCTTCCTGGGCACTTCGCACTCACCAGCCATGTTGTCCCGAGGGCGTTCGAGGGCTCTGGAGATGTAGCGCTCCTCAAGGAACGCGCAGTGTGTTGCTGGCCAGCACTCGGCAGGCACAGAGGTCCTCCGAGGGATCAACCAATGGAGCTTGACATTGCTCCGCCGGCCCACATGTGTCTGGAGGCACTCAGTGACCTCGGAGGGAAAACGATGCACACCCGTGGGGCCTAGGAGTCCCCGGACGTGTACTTCCTTTAAAATAAAGCACATAAGCGACTGAGAACTTGTGGAAACAGCTGCATGCCTCCCTTTCTGCACGGCTACTCAGGGCCTAACCTGGAGGCGAGTTCTCACGTCGCGGTTCCCTTTCGCTCTAGAGCCTGTCATGCAGACCGCCGCCGCGGCCACGGAAGCCCCTGGTTTAGAGAGAGCAAACTCATAATTTTCCCCGAAGCATTCTTCCAGGGCTCACTGGCCTGTCGGGAGCCGGGAATGTCAGGTACCTTCAAGGCAGGCATGAATGACGCCCTCAAAATGGGAAAGCAGGGCTTGTTCCAGCAGGCCCCCGTTTTCATGGGCACATCCCTGTGGCTTCTAACGAGTCCCAAGAGACACCGGTTACCCTGCGTTTCCTTCCCTGAATCAACTTATCGAAGTAGGGAGTCCCGCATCCGGCGAACTGTCTCAACCGAGGAACGCCGTAGCTGCTCCTCTGGGCCTGGGGCTGCCTGCAGTGCCGCAGAAGGAACAGGACTTGAAGTGCAGTAAGAACCCAAGCCGCCGTCCTCTAGGAGGCACGGTGACTTCAGTCAGGAGGTACTGGATGGAACGCGAAGACGAGGGCTCCTCAGACGGCAGCTCCGACTAGGGCACCGCGTAAGACCTCCGCGCCACGTGGGACGTGCCAGAACGGCGATCGCGAACGTGTGCGAGTGCCGAGGAAACTAAGCTGCTCCGAAGGAGAGGGCAGTGCGTTTCCCTACACTCGGCCTGCACACAGGGGGCTCTGAAGGGCTACGGGCCTGGATGTTGCTTAGCAGACCCAGGTGTACCTGGGGGTACTCAGTGTTCCTGCCGGGAGCAGGGTGCCCCGGCTAGCCTCCCAGGTGTCCAGAAAGCTGTGCTGCCGTTAAAGGCATGCAGAGCAGAGGCCACCGCCTCCTGGAAGCTGCAGCACGCCTCCGCTTCTGCACGGCGAATCAGGGCCTTCCTTCCAGGCATGGGTTCATGCTGGGTGAGCCGGTAGCGACACAGCGTGCTAAGATGCTGACTTTCTCCTCGAGCAGAGTGACTTCGGGTACGAGGGTGGGTCTTGCAGTGTTCCAAGCACAGTGTTCTATCATGGCAGCTCACACAAGGGTCATGACAGAGTCTTCCTGGGCACTTCGCACTCACCAGCCATGTTGTCCCGAGGGCGTTCGAGGGCTCTGGAGATGTAGCGCTCCTAAAGGAACGCGCAGTGTGTTGCTGCCCAGCACTCGGCAGGCACAGAGGTCCTCCGGGGGATCAACCAATGGAGCTCGACATTGCTCCGCCGGCCCACATGTGTCTGGAGGCACTCAGTGACCTCGGAGGGAAAACGATGCACACCCGTGGGGCCTAGGAGTCCCCGGACGTGTACTTCCTTTAAAATAAAGCACATAAGCGACTGAGAACTTGTGGAAACAGCTGCATGCCTCCCTTTCTGCACGGCTACTCAGGGCCTAACCTGGAGGCGAGTTCTCACGTCGCGGTTCCCTTTCGCTCTAGAGCCTGTCATGAGGACCGCCGCCGCGGCCACGGAAGCCCCTGGTTTAGAGAGAGCAAACTCATAATTTTCCCCGAAGCATTCTTCCAGGGCTCACTGGCCTGTCGGGAGCCGGGAATGTCAGGTACCTTCAAGGCAGGCATGAATGCCGCCCTCAAAATGGGAAAGCAGGGCTTGTTCCAGCAGGCCCCCGTTTTCATGGGCACACTCAGCGTACATCCCTGTGGCTTCTAACGAGTCCCAAGAGACACCGGTTACCCTGCGTTTCCTTCCCTGAATCAACTTATCGAAGTAGGAAGTCCCGCATCCGGCGAACTGTCTCAACCGAGGAACGCCGTAGCTGCTCCTCTGGGCCTGGGGCTGCCTGCAGTGCCGCAGAAGGAACAGGACTTGAAGTGCAGTAAGAACCGAAGCTGCCGTCCTCTAGGAGGCACGGTGACTTCAGTCAGGAGGTACTGGATGGAACGCGAAGACGAGGGCTCCTCAGACGTCAGCTCCGACTAGGGCACCGCGAAAGACCTCCGCGCCACGTGGGACGTGCCAGAACGGCGTTCGCGAACGTGTGCGAGTGCCGAGGAAACTAAGCTGCTCCGAAGGAGAGGGCAGTGCGTTTCCCTACACTCGGCCTGCACACAGGGGCCTCTGAAGGGCTACGGGCCTGGATGTTGCTTAGCAGACCCAGGTGCACCTGGGGGTACTCAGTGTTCCTGCCGGGAGCAGGGTGCCCCGGCTAGCCTCCCAGGTGTCCAGAAAGCTGTGCTGCCGTTAAAGGCATGCAGAGCAGAGGCCACCGCCTCCTGGAAGCTGCAGCACGCCTCCGCTTCTGCACGGCGAATCAGGGCCTTCCTTCCAGGCATGGGTTCATGCTGGGTGTGCCGGTAGCGACACAGCATGCTAAGATGCTGACTTTCTCCTCGAGCAGAGAGACTTCAGGTGCGAGGGCGGGCCTCGCAGTGTTCCAAGCACAGTGTTCTCTCATGGCAGCTCACACAAGGGCCATGACAGAGTCTTCCTGGGCACTTCGCACTCACTAGCCATGTTGTCCCGAGGGCGTTCGAGGGCTCTGGTGATGTAGCGCTCCTCAAGGAACACGCAGTGTGTTGCTGCCCAGCACTCGGCAGGCACAGAGGTCCTCCGGGGGATCTACCAATGGAGCTCGACGTTGCTCCGCCGGCCCACAGGTGTCTGGAGGCACTCAGTGACCTCGGAGGGAAAACGATGCACACCCGTGGGGCCTAGGAGTCCCCGGACGCGTAGTTCCTTTAAAATAAAGCACATAAGCGACTGAGAACTTGTGGAAACAGCTGCATGCCTCCCTTTCTGCACGGCTACTCAGGGCCTAACCTGGAGGCGAGTTCTCACGTCGCGGTTCCCTTTCGCTCTAGAGCCTGTCATGCGGACCGCCGCCGCGGCCACGGAAGCCCCTGGTTTAGAGAGAGCAAACTCATAATTTTCCCCGAAGCATTCTTCCAGGGCTCACTGGCCTGTCGGGAGCCGGGAATGTCAGGTACCTTCAAGGCAGGCATGAATGCCGCCCTCTAAATGGGAAAGCAGGGCTTGTTCCAGCAGGCCCCCGTTTTCATGGGCACACTCAGCGTACATCCCTGTGGCTTCTAACGAGTCCCAAGAGACACCGGTTACCCTGCGTTTCCTTCCCTGAATCAACTTATCGAAGTAGGGAGTCCCGCATCCGGCGAACTGTCTCAACCGAGGAACGCCGTAGCTGCTCCTCTGGGCCTGGGGCTGCCTGCAGTGCCGCAGAAGGAACAGGACTTGAAGTGCAGTAAGAATCCAAGCCGCCGTCCTCTAGGAGGCACGGTGACTTCAGTCAGGAGGTACTGGATGGAACGCGAAGACGAGGGCTCCTCAGAGGGCAGCTCCGATTAGGGCACCGCGTAAGACCTCCGCGCCACGTGGGACGTGCCAGAACGGGGTTCACGAACGTGTGCGAGTGCCGAGGAAACTAAGCTGCTCCGAAGGAGAGGGCAGTGCGTTTCCCTACACTCGGCCTGCACACAGGGGGCTCTGAAGGGCTACGGGCCTGGATGTTGCTTAGCAGACCCAGGTGCACCTGGGGGTACTCAGTGTTCCTGCCGGGAGCAGGGTGCCCCGGCTAGCCTCCCAGGTGTCCAGAAAGCTGTGCTGCCGTTAAAGGCATGCAGAGCAGAGGCCACCGCCTCCTGGAAGCTGCAGCACGCCTCCGCTTCTGCACGGCGAATCAGGGCCTTCCTTCCAGGCATGGGTTCATGCTGGGTGTGCCGGTAGCGACACAGCGTGCTAAGATGCTGACTTTCTCCTCGAGCAGAGTGACTTCGGGTACGAGGGTGGGTCTCGCAGTATTCCAAGCACAGTGTTCTATCATGGCAGCTCACACAAGGGCCATGACAGAGTCTTCCTGGGCACTTCGCACTCACCAGCCATGTTGTCCCGAGGGCGTTCGAGGGCTCTGGAGATGTAGCGCTCCTAAAGGAACACGCAGTGTGTTGCTGCCCAGCACTCGGCAGGCACAGAGGTCCTCCGGGGGATCAACCAATGGAGCTCGACATTGCTCCGCCGGCCCACATGTGTCTGGAGGCACTCAGTGACCTCGGAGGGAAAACGATGCACACCCGTGGGGCCTAGGAGTCCCCGGACGTGTACTTCCTTTAAAATAAACACATAAGCGACTGAGAACTTGTGGAAACAGCTGCATGCCTCCCTTTCTGCACGGCTACTCAGGGCCTAACCTGGAGGCGAGTTCTCACGTCGCGGTTCCCTTTCGCTCTAGAGCCTGTCATGCGGACCGCCGCCGCGGCCACGGAAGCCCCTGGTTTAGAGAGAGCAAACTCATAATTTTCCCCGAAGCATTCTTCCAGGGCTCACTGGCCTGTCGGGAGCCGGGAATGTCAGGTACCTTCAAGGCAGGCATGAATGCCGCCCTCAAAATGGGAAAGCAGGGCTTGTTCCAGCAGGCCCCCGTTTTCATGGGCACACTCAGCGTACATCCCTGTGGCTTCTAACGAGTCCCAAGAGACACCGGTTACCCTGCGTTTCCTTCCCTGAATCAACTTATCGAAGTAGGGAGTCCCGCATCCGGCGAACTGTCTCAACCGAGGAACGCCGTAGCTGCTCCTCTGGGCCTGGGGCTGCCTGCAGTGCCGCAGAAGGAACAGGACTTAAAGTGCAGTAAGAACCCAAGCCGCCATCCTCTAGGAGGCACGGTGACTTCAGTCAGGAGGCCCTGGATGGAACGCAAAGACGAGGGCTCCTCTGAGGGCAGCTCCGACTAGGGCACCGCGTAAGACCTCCGCGCCACGTGGGACGTGCCAGAACGGCGTTCGCGAACGTGTGCGAGTGCCGAGGAAACTAAGCTGCTCCGAAGGAGAGGGCAGTGCGTTTCCCTACACTCGGCCTGCACACAGGGGGCTCTGAAGGGCTACGGGCCTGGATGTTGCTTAGCAGACCCAGGTGCACCTGGGGGTACTCAGTGTTCCTGCCGGGAGCAGGGTGCCCCGGCTAGCCTCCCAGGTGTCCAGAAAGCTGTGCTGCCGTTAAAGGCATGCAGAGCAGAGGCCACCGCCTCCTGGAAGCTGCAGCACGCCTCCGCTTCTGCACGGCGAATCAGGGCCTTCCTTCCAGGCATGGGTTCATGCTGGGTGTGCCGGTAGCGACACAGCGTGCTAAGATGCTGACTTTCTCCTTGAGCAGAGTGACTTCGGGTATGAGGGTGGGTCTCGCAGTGTTCCAAGCACAGTGTTCTATCATGGCAGCTCACACAAGCGCCATGACAGAGTCTTCCTGGGCACTTCGCACTCACCAGCCATGTTGTCCC